>NW_015547716.1:258192-282882 GCF_001515605.1 Sinocyclocheilus anshuiensis
AAAATAATGTGTTTTTTTAACCTTAAACCGCATAAACATTTCATTACGTTTTTTCATTACGAATTTACGTTCTTTTTAGCAACATCATATGACCCCTTTAAGACAAATGCTGTGCAAACAGACTAGTTTATAACATATGAAACTAACAGAGCAGCAGTGATGCATGGACATTAATACACACTATAGAAACAATTGTCTCTTACATTGTGAAAATCTGATAAGACTGTAAACATCTTAAATTATTAGGAAAGGCGATTTGCAAAGATTAATTAAAAAACCTTACAGTCACTGCTTCTGTGGATGAAGCTGGATCACAAATGATTCGCGCGAAGATAGACTCATTTATGTAGATCCGGGGCACATTCTCTTCAAAAACAAATGTAATCCACTGCGTCTTCAGCGGCTAGCACTAGGGCTGCACAATTATTACAAAAATCATAAATGTTGATTATTCTCTTGAAATTGTAATTGCGATGATTAATTACGATTATCACTATTTACACTGAATTATGTTTATACCATTGTTTGGAGCAACTGCATGCCATATATTTATGTAAAAATAACCAAGCTGAAAACACTCTAGAAAAGCAATAAAAGTTTTTCAGTTAGAGTATTAAGCCTCAAACGTCAACTCTACTTTGGATTGGTTTCTTCTTTAAATAAAGAAGTAAATGTTACCAGAAAGCATGGTATTATAATGTTATACTAAAAATAAACAATGGAAAAACCCTTAAGATAACCTGTAGAAAGAAAAAAAAAACACATCTTAAGCACGCAGAATAACATCAGTGGACTTTGAACAATTAATCGCCGCTTTGAATGATTATGTAATTGTGGCATCTGTAATTGTAATCACGATTAGAAATTCAGCCCTATGACCTAAGTATGACATTCTTTTACAATAATTAGCAACAACATTTAGCATTCGAAACTTACAAATGAATTTGCGAATGAATCGTTCAGTGTGATTTGTGAACCAGTTCATCAGGTAGATCGGAAAGACTCACTCTTGATCTTCCATTTAGTGATTAATCACGATTAATCGCATCCAAAATAAATGTTTTTGTTAACATAATATATATGTGTGTGTACTGTGTATATATTTATTATGTATATATAAATACACACACAGGCATGTATATATTTAAGAAAAATGTTATGTTTATATATTAAATGTATTTATATATAATATAAATTCTATGAATATAAATATACAGTATATGTAAACACGTGTAAATATTTTCAAAATACATAATGTATGCGTTTGTAATTATATATACACATAATACATATACACAGTACACACACGTATATTATATAAACAAAAACGTTTATTTTGGATGCGATTAATCGCGATTAATTATTTGACAGCACTATTTCCATTGCCTCTAATGGAATTAACTGCCTCATCGGCGTTAATAAAGACAGCAGACAGACAGTGAAAGGGCCGCTGCTGCAGAGGAGAGTGCTAACAGAGCGTAAGTTCACTGATGCTGTGTGTGTTTAGAGCAGGACTGTCCTCCAGTCCCAATCAAACACACCTGCACCAGATAAACTCTAAACTTCTGTGTAGAAGTGGGGTTTCATAAGCAGTTTTCCTGTCACATAATAGTGTAATAGTGGTGTGCTGACATCCTAAACATGTGGAATTCTATCCTTGTGCTGAAACACTACTGTCAATCAAACTATCATGGGAGGGGCCTTAGTCGGTGTGACGTTACACAGACAGGCATCTGAGATCGGCTCGATATGAGAAAGGGGAAATTATTTAATGAGATTAAAAAAAAAACACTGGGTGGATCTTTATCATTATAGGGCGGTTGTGTACACACACTGCCAACACACAGTTCAGTTCTTATAGCTTGTAAAGGTGCATGTTACATCCGATGACCCTTTTAAATAAAATTAAATTTAAAAAAATATTTCTATCAGCCAATGATAATTCGGAAAGAAAACGTCACGACTCGCAAGTAAAGATCAGTGGCCGAGAGCGCATCTGATTGACAGATAAACCACAAGCTCTTATATCAGTGTTGTCGTTAATGTTCTGGGTATTTTATTTCCGTGTACAGTTTGTTAATTTTGTTTAAAGCATACAGTTAAAGTAAACTTGCACATGAACTGTGCACATTTATTTTAGATACTTAATGTCTTGTTCCATTCATGCGATAAATGCATGTCCTTGCTAAGCTGTGGGCTGATGACGACTAATTTCACAGACAATGCAGACAAAATTACAATTTCAAATCAATCAGAGCTATAGAAATCGTCATTTTTACAAATAAAGCTTCATATTATGAGCAGGCTACTTTCTAAGACCTTTTTATCCTGGTGTCATGGCGAGAATACGTTTCTTCAATCTAAAAAAAAAACAAGAATCGAAAACAACATTGAGGAATCGATTCTTGGAATAGAATCCCATCGACTCAGGAACCAGGAATCGGAATCGTCCTCGATTCCAAAAATTTCAGAATCGAAAAGCCATAAATAAGACCACCTCCAAGCCACATACGAGTCCAAAGCAGCAATTAACTTGTCTTGTGTTGACACGCCACACGGAAGAGGGGGACGGGGTGAGCAGTAACTCATTATCATTTAAAGAGACATGCACCGAATTAGGCTGTTCTAGACAAGGTAAAGGGTGTTGTTTTACACGACCATTGAGAAATTTTAAACTAAGTATGTTACAGACATTGACGTGACGTGACGTGACGTGACATGTGGCCAAGTATGGTGACCCATACTCGGAATTAGTGCTCTGCATTTACCCATCCAAAGTGCACACACACAGCAGTGAACACACACACCGTGAACACACACCAGGAGCAGTGGGCAGCCATTTATGCTGCGGCGCCCGGGGAGCAGTTGGGGGTTCGGTGCCTTGCTCAAGGGCACCTCAGTCGTGGTATTGAAGGTGGGAGAGAGCGCTGTACATTCACTCTCCCCACCTACAATCCCTGCCGGTACGAGACTCGAACCCACAACCTTTTGGGTTACGAGTCCGACTCTCTAACCATTAGGCCACGACTTCCCCCCTGCATTGCATGACGACCTTAAAGAATCATACCAACTTGTGGAAAATGGGCATCTGATGTCCCCTTCTACATAGATAGCTAGCTATTTGGGATGGCGCCTTGTGGTGCCATCCAAAAGAGGCACAAAATCACTCTCACGGACCTTTTCCTGGACTGACCTCCTGATCTCAATTCAAACAGCTGAGTCTTTAGCATTTTTCAAAAAACATCTAAAAGACACATCTTTTTCGCCAGCACCTGACCAACGAAAAATCCACAATTTTTGGGGTTGAATGTCCCTGATGGGGGACCAGATTTTTCACCGAAATTCCGCTAATGCAATTTTAATTTGTATTATTTGTTATGCTTATATTACACCTGTACATTCCTCTGAGCACACAAATAAAGCTTCTCCCCAAATTCCTACCAGCTCTTGCTCTGTGAGCAGCAGAATCTCAGACTCAGTTTTTTTAAAGCATAACGCTCTCATATAGGATTATATCTGTGAAAATGTCAGCTGTCTATCTGGTCCAGATATAATCAAACCCAAAGTGAGGGATACTGAAAAGAAATTGCACATTCACACTTGTACGGTTCATTTTCCATCTGTACCTTTTCCACACTTGTTTATCTGGCGCCTGGTGCTGAGGAGAAGTCGGAGAGCACGTCTGAAAAGACCCCCTTTTGTTCTGCGTCTAAAATGCAATTATTTTCAAGAACAAAAGAAACAGCAGTTGTGCAGCAGGGAGGCCAAAGGACGTAGCTCCATCCCTGGTCTAAAGAACAAGAAATAGAAGTAGTAAGAATGCAACCAACTTGACAGTTTTTGGAGCTCTTGAGATGGATTTGAGCAGTGTGTGTGTGTGTGTGTGTTGTTTGGTGTGAGGGTTTTGATTTTGTTTGTGATTTTGACAGATGAGTGTTTTTAAAGTGTCTGTTATTCTTATGTGTGTTTTTCTCTCTGTATTTTTAGGAAGGGCGGCTCCCTTGGGATGTAGCTCTTTAGGAAGTAGGAGATGTGCAGCGACAAAAGGCACGCCACTCAACTTGTCTTGTTCTAATCTAATTGCCTTTTTCTCCATATCTGAATGTGCTCTCATCAGTTTCTCTCTGTATTCATAGCAATGCAGGTTGACACTGAACCGTGTATTAGAAGTAAGCAGCCAACACGCACGTCACTAATTTGTCTTGTTCTTTTCTCAATGTCTGATTGTCACTCTTTGAATGCTTGTTTTTTAGTAAATGCTCTTAAATCAACGTCTAATCATGTCTTCTTCCAATCTACAGAACGCAGCATGATGGTTGCATCTGCTTCTGCGTCACATCGGGGTAAATCAACACATCCGGCTCACATTCAGAACACATTACTCTATCTATATATGACGTCCACATCTGATCAAAGAAGACGATGACAAGAAGGTCAAATAAATAGATGGGCCCAAAGGTGGTTGTTTTAACAAAAGCGTACTATGGTGTAGGGAAATGGTATTTCATTTTAATTAAATTTGTTATACCTTTATTTAGGAATAACAATTGATCAATGTCAAACTTAAAACTTGTACGCATAGACCATCAGGATGAAAAGGTAGTCTACGGGTTGTATCATACGGTGTAATAAAACATAAAAAGAGAGAGTTCATCTGTGGTTTTTCAGGTTTAAAACCCCACAGCGTTCAAATACGCATAGATATGACTATATCTACCCAAGATGAAATCCTATGTCTGCGCACAAGGACACGTAATAAAGACCAGACGGCAATATCAGAGCAATTAAGTTGTAAAAGAAAAAATAAAAATGTAAAGATGTTTATTCTGGTGGTGTAACATCTCCCGTTGTGTTAAGTAAACTGATGTATGGTTAACTACGCCTGATGAATTTGTTAGGGATTTTGGTGAAATTTATAACAAACTCAGAATATGAATAAAATATGGTAGACGTATGTAGGCGATAATAAGAGATAAATATAAAATACATTCAGAGTTTTTGTTTATAACGAACCTGGGTTGCAAATCTATATCAGACCGTTAGGTAGGTTATGGTAAATAGATACAAAACTGGTATTTAAAATGTAAAATAATAAAAGTATCCATTCATGCAATCATATTATGTATGAATGATCGTGTTATTTATAGAATACTTATTATCGTTGTTTAAACGTACATTTCACAATATTTAACTGTACTACTTTGTAAATTAACGTTATACAATATAACGTAGCCTATTAAAGATTTGTGGTATTTGACTACCCCCTACTGGTAGTTATCGGATTTTATGACATGTTTACAGGAGCCGCCCACACACTCTGAACCCTTAAAAAGCAAAAGTCGTCGGAGTTCATCAACTGCAAAATCTTCTTGACCTGCAACATTGATATCAATCACCACAACAATTACGATGGTAAGTGTGTTTTTAATCACGGTTATTTTAAATATATTTTAATACGACTGTTTAGTTAACACGATGTCCTTATTATCTCTAGGTAGTTTTGAGAATGTCGAGTTGAATAGATGTCCTGATAGAAATATGTAAGTCTTTCTCATTTTCTATTAACTTGTTAACCTGCTCCCCCCATTTTGGGACTCACAGCTGAAAATGTCCTACCTAACTTAAAATGGTAACAGTTCCTGACAACAGTGTGCTATACACACAATTTAGGTATATTTGGAAAGAAGACGCTTTAGGCTTTACTGTCCATCATGCAGAGTTGATAATGCTCAAAAAGATAAAACGCTATAGACACTGAAGTGACTTGAAAAAAATTGTACGACTGACTTTTTTTAAAATTTCATATACAAATACATGAAATCAGTCATGGAGCAATCCAGAAAAGTAATGGGTTGAAAGTCACATGTCTCATGAGATTATATTTCAAATTTGAAGATACCATGCAAAATTAAATTCCTGCAGCCATTTTTCTGAGGATATTTCTAGTCCCCCCACCCCGTTTGAGGAAAAATAGCCACCAAATGTAAGGGTTCTACAAACTATTTTAGTCATTATACATACCACTGCATACTTTTTCAATTATAAAATAATAGACTGAATCTAAGACATTGTATAGGTGATTTATTTGAGCACTTAAAATACAATAAGAATAATTTTGAGTAATAAAAAGAAAAAAAAGAAGAGAGAGAGAAAAAGAAAGAGCGCCAGAATTCAAATAAACAAGATTCCGCGTATCTGACTTTTTTTAGTGGATGGACTCATTCTGTTTGTGACACTGTATGCTACCAAATTATGTTTTTTTACTACCAAGACAGTTTTTTGAGCGCAAGTTATTCCATAACGGGGTAACATTTTATAATAACGTTCAGTTGTAAGTCATTTATAAGTGATTATTTAATGATGAACAAATCATTTACAAAACATAACTATGTGTTCATAAATGATTGATAAGTGATGTGTTAATATTGTATCTATGTTTTGTAGATTAGGTTAGAAATCATTTACAAGTGATTAGATAATGATGAACTAATCATTTACAAAACATGACTTTAAGTTCACAAATTATTAAGTAATATGCTAACGATTTACAAATCTGTCGTAAGTTATCTTTAAAAAATAGCATATCATGAATTAATCAAACAGATCCTTAGTAAATGGTTTATAAGTTACTAGTTAACATATTATAAGTTACTAGTTAATATATTATTAATCACTTATAAATCATTGAAAGGTCAAAATTGTACTATTATCTCACAGCATTAAAAATACTCCATGTGTCAGAGAATACATCTGCCTAACCCTATTTTAACTAAGGCCTAGTCCTGGCTTAAGCTAAGCCCCATTTGTGAAACCGGGCCATGGAGTATTTTAAAGCTGTGGACTTGAGTGGAGGGTCAAACCGGTTCACGTTATCACTAGATCCCACACACTCCACACAGAACACAAGTCCGTGCTGATGAGAGATTTAACACAACCCACTGGAATCCCCTGACTGTAAGTCATTTACTCATGTTTATTCACTGTATAAATAGTTTAGTAGCTTTAGCATAATTGCATTTTTATCATTTTTATAATTGCATTTTTGGGCTTCTTAAAAGACCAGCTTAGAACTTTAACGAAATACATAAATTATATTCTGATCATTTACTAATGGTTTAATCATCATTTGTTCATGATTAACAAATGTTTATTGAGATAATAGCACAATGTTTACATTTCAATGATTTATAAGTGATTAATAATATATTAACTATACTTAACAAAATTATAAACGCAACACTTTTGTTTTTGCCCACATTTTTCATGAGCTGAACTCAAAGATCTAAGACTTTTTCTATGTACACAAAAGGCCTATTTCTCTCAAATATTGTTCACAAATCTGTCTAAATCTGTGTTAGTGAGCACTTCTCCTTTGCCGAGATAATCCATCCACCTCACAGGTGTGGCATATCAAGATGCTGATTAGACAGCATGATTATTGCACAGGTGTGCCTTAGGCTGGCCACAATAAAAGGCCACTCTAAAATGTGCAGTTTTATCAAACAGCACAATGCCACAGATGTCGCAAGTTTTGAGGGAGCGTGCAATTGGCATCGGGAGAATGGAGATTTGTACAGGATTTGTGATTAGTAAATGGAGCCATACAGCCGTGATCTCCAATTGTACCAAATCCTTCTACAATCCTGTCTGAAGTGCCTAACAATGCTACAATGCTATCAATTTAGCGAATGCATTTTTCTCAAATCCAGTCCACCCAGATAGTCAATTTCGGTTTGCATTTACTTTCAAGGGTAAGAGGTGGACATGGACAGTAATGCCACAGGACTATACAGAATCACCAACTGTGTTTTCTGAGGAACTTTCTAGAAATCTGGAAAGTTTCCTTCCCCCAAAGGGAAGCACTTTAATTCAGTATGTAGATGATCTGATGGTGTGTTCTCCTAACAAAGCCACCTGTGAGATCGATGTGCGTGCATTACTAGTTTGTAGCAGAAAATGGGCACAAAGTATCAAAATCTAAACTACAGTTAGTGCAGCAGGAAGTTAGTTACCTTGGTCACCTCATTTCAGAAAAATGGCACATGCTAGTATTTGAACGAATTGAAGCGGTTCAGAAAATTCCGAAACCCGTTACTAAAATCACAAATAATGTAATTTCTGGGAGTTACGATATATACGGGATATTGTAGACCATGGGTCCAAGATTATGCAGAAATGTCAAATCCTCTACTAACAGCAGCTCATGAGCAGAAAGTTTTAACTGACATATTGGTATGGACAGAGGAATGACATTTGCATTTTTCAATTGAATTGAACGACATTTGCAAGTTGCATTTTAAAAATTTAAATTGGCCCTTTCAAATGCAACATGCTTAGTTTTGCCTAACTTTTCAAAAACCTTTTAGCTTTTTGTTTCCGAAAAAATGTCCGCGGTTCTAAAACAACCCCACGGAGATCACTGTCGACCAATCGCATACTATTCCAAACGATTAGACACTGTTGTACGTGGAATGCCACAGTGCCTTCGTTCGGTACCAGCCGCTGTTGAAGCTGTTTTAGCATGCTCAGATTTGGTGGCATTCCACCCTTTAACTGGTGTTTGTTCCACATGCAGTGCACGCTCTGCTAATGCAGTCACGAACGGCTCATTTAACTGCTGCCCGTTCGCTGCACTGGCAGAACATATTACTGACAATGTCCAATGTCACATTCAAATGGTGCACCATCATAAATCCATCCACACTGTTACCTACTGAAGATGACGGAGATCTTCATGATTGTACAGAAGTCGTAGATATTGTGGCAAACCCACATCCTGACTTGGGCGACACACCCTTGTCGATGGATCATGTCTCTGAAATCCAGACACAGATCAACTGTCAACTGCATATGCCGTTTGTACCCAGTTTGATGTTGTAGAAACTGCTTGTTTGCCAAAACATCATTTTGCACAAGCCGCTGAACTCGTAGCTCTTTCCCGAGCATGTAAATAGCAAAGGGACACTCTGCAACAATCCGCACTGATTCGCACTATGCGCCCGGCGTCTGCCACGATCATAGGGCAATTTGGACAAGTTGAGGTTTTCTTACAGCAAATGGGAAACTTATAGTGCATTAAAAATTAATTGACACGCTGCTCGAAAATCTAAAACTTCCATCAGAAATTGCAATCTGTAAATGTGCCACACACAGAGCAACGATGACATTTCAAGGGGTAATGAGTTTGGATTGAGTATAACGTTCACCTGGGAACGCTATGTGAGGCATTTCGTCAGATTTGTGAGGTAAATCCTTCATAAACCTACGCAAACACAGGAGAATACATCAATGACTTTAAATATGCTATCTGTTCATCGCGATTTCAAAATAAAAGTTCAAGCCCTCGCTCTGAGTTTGCGTGTTTATTGTCCACATATTCAAGAACTGACAGTGGCTGTAGCTTTTCTGTCGTAAAGAAATGGACAAATGTTAAGGATTAAGTGGACATTTGAATTAAATTTTTAGTCAAGGATTGGATCGCGCTGTAATTTAAAGTGTAAAAACAATCGTCAGACCATTGCAGGCATTTTTTGTAATGCACATTAGTTGTATTGTTTATTTATTCATTATGTATTTTAACAGTTTTGTTCCAAAAAAAAAAAACACAAAATAACAACAGCGAGTATTAAACTATTGTGTTCATTTCTGTTATATATTTTAAGTAATTTTAAAGGCTAGTGTTCACTTGGGTCTATTTTTATTATCACAAAAAAAAAAAATTGTAATTTACATATTCCTAAATCCATCCATAGTAAATGAGGCAAGGGTGTAGAATTATGTTCAAGCTATTTTAAAGCATGAAGAAATAATTTTCACAGGGAAAAAAAAAAAAAGTTTAAATGTCGCTTTAAATGATCAAATATGAGTTTTAAGGGATACAATTATTGACCACAGGGGGACTTTAAAATTAAAGTTGTTTGATTCAGCGATGGACCAAGTAAACACTTTAATAAATAAATTGTGATATTTTGTAGAAGTTATAATGTAGTTTGCTATAATACTGGAATGCTGAAATAAAATACAAATGGTCATATTTAAGACAGCATTTTAGAACAAAAAAAATCAGTAAAATGGAATAATTCCTTGGGCTAGCATTTCACTGATTTCTGTGTACACTAATTAGGGCAAGTGTACACATTAAGCCCATGTACCCTTTAAGCCCACTTTATACTTTGACATCGAATAAAAAAAAAAAAAAGAGACAATCATGTTTTATGTTGATCATTATTTTAACCAATCTAGTCATTTGTTCATTCCCATACATTTTTATTGCACACCAATCAGATTTGGCAATTCTGAGTTAGCTCCACCCATTTACATGCTGCCTCAGGGGATTTCACACAGACACCCCAAAACTTTGGTGTTTCAGGACCCTTCACAAATCCACACATTTATGCAGTGTTCAGACATTTCTATGGTATGTACACTAATATTATGTCGAATTTGTCTTTGTGTGTGTGTGTCTGTGTGTGTGTGTACAAATAGTACTATCATTTTATATAAATTTTCCTTTAAATGTAAAGATGATTTTTATTAGCTTGCACACAAAGCTAATCTCAAGGTCAAACCAATAGCCTTACTGAAAGATAGACTGCCAATAAATTAAGCATGTGAACTACAAACACTCAGTGGCGGCTCGTGGGTTTTAAAATAGAGGAGGCACACTAATTGTATTGGTCTGGTATCCCTAGTATATTTAAGTTCCATGCATGTTTTTTGTGAACACATCTTACATTTTTTAAGAAAAACATTGTCTTTTTTCACCATTACTCACTGTGTACCACTTAAGCCCACCTTCTGTGTTTTTAAGCCTATGTTATATTTTTCAATGAGGAATCACTGTAATTACAAACTGTGATCAATTTCTGAGTGAACGTGTTTAATAACAGTTCTGTGTGCTTTTACCTTACTAACCTTTCACCTAAACTTACTTTTTACGGAGATGCCTACAAATTACACACGGTTTAGCACGTTATATTATGAATGTCTGCTAATGAACAGTTATCTTTGAACTGTTGCCATCTGGTCGACGCTACAGAGCACTGAGCACCAGAACGACCAGACACAGGAACAGTTTCATTTCAAGCGAGAAAATGACAAAAAAAGGGGGAAAAAATCAGCACCAGTTCAAAATCATAGAGGCATTTCACCTTTACCATGAGGGCACAGTAAAACACTTGTCTATACTAGATTAACATTTTGTAGTGGACAGAAAGTCTTTGAGGGAGAGAGTGTGAAGGCCAAGATCAGAGTTGATGCTCATCAGGTTGAATGTTGTTGGTACAGGTGATGAGCGATATAGCAAACATTAGTAAAATTATGTTTTTTTTTTTTTGTTTTTTTTTTTATACTTTGCTCTCACTGAATAAATGTAATGTGCATGCATATTATATTTTAATTTAAGATAAATCATGTACTGTAATATTTTATGCCAAGGAGTAGAGGACTTACAGTACTTAATAAAACATTTACAAAAATACAGACAGACAGACAGACAGATAGATAGATATTCACATTCCCTGCTTCACATCTGGCTGTACAGTATGAACGGAGGCTGCAGTCTAAGAGAGTGAGTCTTAGTGGCAGTGAGTGAACTTAACTTTTCTTTCAGACCAAAATATAAATTGACATTTCTCCACATTTTCTTTAATTTAAAATGTCAAAATATATCTAGTGAATATTTAGGCTGTCAGTTTAAGTTGAGTAGTTGGGCAGTCGGAGAGTTGAAATGCAAAGCCGAAAGTCAGTATCTGAATCAAAATGAACCGTATGCCTATGAGCTATGAGTCGAAGTTTGCAGAGGATTTCGACGAGTGAGTTGCTGATATTATGCACATGTGTTTGTATCACTGAGGACTTGAACGAGCCTGATGCACAATGCAGGAGCCTGTACCATGAAGCCGGATTAGCTGGCTAGCCAGGTAAGTTTCAGTTTAGTTCACACCAATCCTGGGTTTTAGGTACCATGAAAGTGGCTTGGCTTTTAGCAGTGTTCATCGCCATAGTAACTTGCGCTCCACAGCTAACCTGCTCCGGGGCAGGTTATGTTCTGGGTTAGAGATCGCAAACTGAAATTTGACCAATCAGCTTCAAGAAAAGTGACACATCTCTGATGCACTAAAGCCATTCCCCCAGTTTCTCTTGTTCCAAATTAAAGGGCACTAACATTGTAAAACATTTTTAAAGAAAATCATCTGGCTTTTAGTGATGATGATTATTTATTATAATTATTATCTGATTTATATATTTAGTATAGCCTTAATCCATTACACAAGCCATACTTAAATAATAATGATTAATCTTATTTTAAATTACTATAAATATATACATAGAATATAAATAAGCTTTAGAATTAATAGATAAAGCTTTAAACATGACTACATTTGAGTTTAGATTTTTGAATCTTTTTATAATACCTATATATATCATCAACTATATAATAAAGTTGAACTTTAACTTCACAAGTTTCACTTGCACTGATATGGCAAGATGTTTTCTTCTAGTTGTCCTCTTTCACTGACAGCTCTTTCCACCTTTCTGTGTAAATGTATTTAATTCATATTTTTCAATCGTTTAGTCTATGGCAGTGAATTGCGAGAAGTAAATCACAGTTAAAAGGCATGTGATTGGCTGTTCATTACTGATGTCATGCTTTCAAGTGCACGCGCTTCATTAACTCAGGATCAAAGCCTGAGTTGACGGAGAAAGTTGATGGTCAGCATCATGGTACCAACAAAGCCAGATTGAATTGGTTTGGTTTTGTCAACTCAAAAACTAATCCTGTAACCCTGAGTTTGTTCAGCCACTATCATGGTACAGGCCCCAGGTTTCTTCAATGACAAACAAAACATGCTGGAAATATTCTTATGACTAGATTTATTAAATGTCTATATTTATATTAAGACATGGACAAAAAAAACCCTGAACCTTATTTTGGTTTATTGTGCATGCAGATCATATTTTAGGTTGTTGAGCTAAATCAAAATCATGTTTATTCTTTCTTTATTATTTTTGTTTCTAAATACATTAGACATGTAGAAAATAATCTGTTTGTGCATAAATGTGTGCCGTAGGTTTGAACGAATCCAAGATGTAGGCTACTCAGTATTGGTCAGTCTTATGTAGAGCCTGGCATGATTGTGACGGCACTGATCTATATCAATTCTCCATTACAAATAATTCTCCATTATTTGTTTTTATGAAAAACCTCATTATTTTGAGAAAATATTGTTTTAACGACAATGTTTTATTGTTACAAAAGCATACATCTTTTAAATGACACGCTCTCTCGTTAAGACATTTTTTGTAAAAAAACACAAAAAAAAGTATTGTGTAAAGCGCTACACAAATAAATGTGAGTTGAAATTATGGATCATTTCTCGGGCTGAATATCAAGCGTGGGGCATCTGTTGAGGAGTGTAAGTGCAGGGAGGGCTCGGTGCACACGTCACAGACACTGATTGAATTATTACTCGTGAAAATCACATCGTTGTTCTTCAAGCTTTGCGTAGTGTGTGTGTGTTTATGTGAGTCTACACTCATAAAATGTCAGAGATGTGTTTTTACTGGAAACAAATCATACTACAGTACTTTGTGTAAGAATTTGCAAATATATTATAGGTTCATAGATGTTTTTATTGAGCCTTTTGCTTTTGCATACAAATGATCAGGGAAAAATACATTTAAAGCTGGTGTTAATTTGAGAAACATGTATGAGAGACTTTATGTTAGAAAGTTTGTTGGTTTGTAAGTAATGCAATTATAAATCACAATTAACTTTGCAAAGTCATACTTTATTATTAATTGTAATAAGCACTTTAAACCATCCACTGTCTACAGTTTGTGCAACAATAATCCCAGTTGCCTTCTCTATCTGTGTAGCACCACAGGTAAGCTTTATCATGGTAGCCACAGAGGTGATTAGACCTGCAGGTTTGGTCATTAACAGTTGAGTAGCAATCATCAGAAGTACAGCACTTGTCATAATTGCCTTTATCATCTGTGTAGCACCATGTATGTCTGTAACCATATTTTGCACAGGCGTGGTTGCTGCGGCAGTACGTCCCCTTTTTAGTCTTACTGTACTTCAGCGGAGGACTGCAGTAGTCCCAGCTTTTAGAGGTCCAGCACCAGTAGTAGTCCTCACCATATGTGGCGCAGGGGTGATCATCCAAGCACCTCTTTCCATTATACGTGATAAGTGAGTACGGGGGTGAGCACCATTCCAGTGTCTGGCCTGAGTAACACCAATAGCTACTTGATTTGTCTATGAAGCAGGGAGAGGAGCAGCAGGGCTTGGTTTCACCTCCTGTGTTGCATTGACAGCTGTCATCAGATTCTGTGACGCTTGAGCAGCGTGAGCCGTCAGCTGCAGTCTTCTGCTTCTCTGGGACCAGCTGGCATTCAACAGCATCTGGCCCCGCGGATACCTCCCTTTTTCTGCGCTCATCATCCATTTTCCTCACTTGTGGCTTGGCGTAAGTTATAAGACAAGTACTTCCAGTAAAAACATTCACGTCCTCTGCCACTTTGTAGTAAGTGCTCATGCTGTCAAAGGACATCTTTCCTGTATTCTCATTCACGTTGACTTTTTTTTCAGGTGTGCCGTCACTGCTAAAGGTCCTCTTCACCGCGAGATATGTGTCTCGCATGCCTGAGCTCATTTGGTCTGCTTTGTTCACTTGTAGATTAATTAATTTTGGAAACACCTCCATAACCTTGGTTAATTTATTATTGTCACCAAAACAATCATCAGCAAAAATCTTAATTGACTGAGGAGTCCTTGAGAGCTCACTGTAGAGTCTGCTGAGTTGATCATTCAGGTCTGAGACACTCATCAGGCGTATGTCAGGCTCTTTCTGCTGGTTTCTCCCAATAAAGCCAAAGGATAAGGACTTACTGTCATTACGGTAGCGTTTATAACAGACAGCCGTCCAGACGTGAGAGGGCACCGACACCCTTTCTGGGTCTTTAGAGGTTTCCCTCTGTGGTATCCATACATTAGGATCAGGTACCGTACCTGTGACAATGAAAGTTGTTGACTCAAAATACCTGAGAAGCTTCTTTATTAAATAACCCTTCAGCGTCCTCTCCCAGTTCCTCCAGTGTTTACGGTTGAAACACGCGTCCATAGGTGCAGCGTTGGTCAGTGTGAATGTCGCTTTACGGCCGTCTCCGCATTGGAAGCAGCTGGGGTTCAGGTGTCCACGATCATATCCCGTGCCCCTGTAGTAACTGCTTATGGGTTGATCTGCAGAAGAAATATTATGTTATATGGTCATTTGATATTTTATTGCTTGTAGGAAAATACTTTTGAGGGTGTTTTTCCTTCTAAATTTCATACATAGGTGGAAAGACTTTCTTACTGTCTACATTGTCTTTTAGTGGACATTTTTAATGTTTACTGTACAATTATGGTAAAACAATGTTCAATAAAGTACCATCCAATTCAATTTTAATTGAATGGGGTTTTTATGTATTTTTCATACGGTTTGTAATGACAAAACATATATATATATATATATATATATATATATATAGACCAATAGTTTAATGAACTGATCTGCTTCTTATAGAATGCTGAGCTTCAACTGCGAAAGAAAGTCTTTTGTATTAAGCTCATAGTCACCTGTGGCTCGAGGTGCCAGATGTCTTTCCTTTCAGTGTCGCCTAGGCATCTAGCGTCCAATTTGTAGGCGCTGTAGAGAGGGATCTTGTGATGAACCGAGTACAGAGTAGCATAATGTAAGCCTCCATTTTCCAGCTTCTGACAGATTTTCTCAGCATTCTGGTCCATTCCGCTTGGTTCTGTGCCTAGGTAGAAAAACTCATCACACTCATTAAAGCTATGGACCACTTTTGCCTGAGCACTGAATGCTCTCAGCACGACACAGGTGATCAGACCCAGAACAATCATGGTGTGAAGCTGCTTCTGTGTTTTAGAGCAGAGACAGCAGAAGCTCCGCTGCTTTAAACACAGTCACTGTCAGTGATGCTGTTGTGGGAGTGACTGAAATTAACTAATGAGGAGAAATGAGGAATGTGATGGGACCTTTCTTCATCATGGTTACGGGACTAATTTTAGAGCTGTCACATGTACAGAAACATGGATTTAAAATAAAACATATAGAGGGATATACTAATGTTGCTCAATAATGCAGTGTTTGCAGTTTCCACTTCAGTTTTCTGATACATGTTGGTTCACTTCTGCATTTGGAGCAGGGTTTGTTTTTTGAAAGCATCTGTTTTTCCTCTCACTCAGGCTGTGTCTACTTTAGTCTGGATGCATTTGAAAATGGCATTTATTTTAAAACGCCGTTTTTCAAAAGTTTCGCCTAACTGTGCATGTGTAAAACCTCATAAATCTCACTGAGATTATACAGACGAAATAGACATATTTACATGCAATTCTTCTGGCAGGATCATTTTATTTACGAAAATTTCTCATAATGTATTGATGTGTCCAGGTCGCACTCACTCACCATTATATGTTTGATCTTAAATGCAGCTGCCCTCATGTTTTGCTGCATGTTTTTCTGTCATCTTTGCAGGCCCGTAATGTGAAGAGTGTACAGAGTAACATATTTAGCAACAGTGTGAAAGTGAATAGCACAAAACAGGCACAATATCGGTATAAACAGAAATATATCAGTAATACGCGTCTCATGACTAAACATGCGTCAGTTTTCAAAAGCCACACTAAAATGAGAAAACTGTGTTTTCACAATTTCAAACAGCTCTGTTTTCCTTGACAAAAATGCCATCTCAGTGTGGACAAGGCATCAGAGTGTGTTTCTCTCTCTAGTGAGAGTGAAGCTGGAGCTGTAAGCCCTGGAGTGGAAACATTACAGAAATCAGACTCTGTTCTCAAATATGTGTTTTTGGTCATACCCAGAGATCAATGCTTTGGGTTCGTGACTAGTTTTGTTGGTAGAGAAGACATACACAAACAAACCAGTGGCATCTCTGGCTCTTTATTTCTGGTCTAACCCAACATGAGAGCGCACACAGTCATCTCTAATCATTTCATCTCAGCACAAAACACGTGCATGTCATAAAGCTCAGGAGGTTATGAAAGTGAATCAGAGAAAATCACCAAAGGCTGTGAATATTATCTGACTCCAGGGGTGTCTCTAGGTCCTTTTTAGGGGGCTTTAGTCTCCTTCAAGCACTCATCTGCCACCATTTCTGCTCAGCCCCCCTAAAAATAGTGATTAGCTCCATAATCTGTACACAACTTTCGTGATTGCTTCAGACCCCTTTAAAACTCATTTGAAAACAGCTGCAAGCTTTGGTTCCTCTCCAGGTCAGCATTATTCAGCGTGTTCTTCAGTCATATTCTTCAGCACTAGCATCAGAAGCAGAGGACAATGTGCGCGCATTTATTGATAGATTGTTATGATATCTGCACCTGTGCAGGTCTTTGCGGTAGCATCCACTGTAAAGTTTTATCTGCGTTCAGCCCTTATTGTTTTTCTCCAGTGAAAACAGAACGGGGAGGACATCATTTTCCAAATTAAATTTTTTACTAAAAATGTATTGTGGATGTTGCATTAAATTAAAATATTGTCCAGAAATTATTAAAGACAGAATCGCACTGTAAAATCGATGTTGTTTAACCTAAATTAAGTAGCCTAACATTTAAATTTAAAGATCATTAATTAAAAATCTGAGTTGATGCAAAGAAGGAGATTAGATTATTCAACAGAAACTCAAAATAGTATGATATATGATCAACATCTGTGAATCTGAGCTGATTTGACAAAAGAGTTGTGAAATGTTATGATAACAAATCATGAAAATAACTTTTACGATGCAATGACCGACAACACTCACACTCTGAAAAAAGATGGTTCTTTAAAGATTCTTTACATGTAATATCGGTTCTATTTAGAACCACAGCATCCTGAAGAACCCTTTTATGCTGAAATGGTTCTTTGTGTTAGAGTTTAGGGTTCTTTATTCCTGCCTTTGTTTTTCAAATCTGTAACGGACAAAACACCTTACTGATTTTCTGGAGCTCAGCCATCCGACTACACCGACTGTCAACACACTCTCAACAGGTAAATTATTTCATAATTTAAATACTAATTTAACTTTAAAACTGTAACTGGTTTCCTACCAATCATGTCTTTTTCTCTTTTTAGTTTAAGAGAACATGTAAGTGTGACCAGCTCTGTTCAGTTAAGGATACTTCTTTCTCCATCTCCACTAAGTAATAGATTTATTTATTTTCTTTTTATTTATTTATTACTTGGGTTTATGCATAAACATAACATTGTGAAGTGCTCACATACTACTTTTGGCCTTCATAAACATAATTGTTTTTACATAAACAAATGAAAGGAGACACATATCTAAACTCAATTGTACATTTCAGATGCGGTCACATCCTACAACCTCGTCATCTTTAGAGAGAAACTGCCACTCAATCACACCAAAATACCAACCCATTCTCACTCCTAAGGCGTCAAAAACCGAAGCATGTTCAAGCGCCTTTAGCGTCACTATGAAGACGTCAAAGGTACCCCTCGGCGTCACTATATAGACGAACTGGGACCTACATTGCTTTCAATGGGAAACTTTTGGCATCAGTACACAGATGCAAAGGGCATGAGAATGATGATCGCTATAAAATCACGTTCAAGAAGGGGCTGTTTCTCTTCACATGGTACAGGCAAAATCCATATTATTGAGGGGAAGATGAATGGAGCAATGTACTGGGAAATTCTTCAGATGAATCTGTTGCCGTCCACCACCAGGATGATGAGGATAAGACTAGCAGGACAACTGACCCAGGCAATCACCAGACTTAAACCCAATAGACCATATTTGTGGAAGAAACTGAAGATCATGATTCACAAGAGGGTCCCTCAGAATATTTGTTCATACAGGAATCATCTCGAAGCTGTCATAGCAAATAAAGACTCTCTCAACTAAGTAATAAATACAATTTCACAAGCATGTTCAATACTTTTTCCTGTATCATTTCACTTTATTACACATTACTTTTTTTAATGGATAGTTATATAATATTTCTAATATAATATTGTAGATTTATTTTGTTAATACCAACATCTAGTCAAACTTTCATAGGAATTGCTGCATTGGAACAGTTTAATAAATAAAATAAAAAAATGTTGACGTGTTGAATACTTATTTCCCCCACTATATATATATATATAAAGAAAGAGAAGGAAAAGGAGTTTGTAAACACATGAGAGGAAATGTGGACGAACAACAAAATCGAAGATGACATGAACCACGCCGTGTCCGTTATACACACACGTATGGCCAAAGAAAAGGCCTGAGAGTGTCATTTATAGATGAAGGTCAATCTGGCATGCAGCCAGGAAACACATCTAAAACACACAAGACGAAAAAAGACAAGAAAAATTAATAATAATGTCAAACCCTATCGCGAGACTCTGTGTTGTGGGTCAGAGGAAGGGCCTTTATTAATAAAGGTCAAAGTGAACCGGCGCATGATCCCAGGGAACACATCTAGTGATGTCACTTTCCGTGATCATTTTGTCTGCATCTCTTTTATTGCGCTGCGCCACATACTACTCTCAGTGAGAAACGACCAGGAGCTGAACGCAGTCTTGAGTGAGTCACGATCTCGGCAGGCGAAGCTACTGCCCAAGAAGACCAAAGGCCCGCGGGAACATCAGCAACAAGGTCCAGTCCCACTGAATGTGAATGGTTTTAATTTAATGAATCTGGTTTCTCTCAAGTCTGCTTGGTTCTGGTGTTTTTTTAGGAATTAGTCTTGCTTGACTGACTGCTTCTGAAGTCCCACATGAAGTCTAAACTAGCCTTAACTTGGTCTCGTCTGTGCCTTTTAGCTCCTTGTATGCTTGTGTCCTTCAGAGATGAACCCTGAGCTCAAGCTTGTGAGACTTTCAAAATAACTTATTTGCCATTTCTAGGAACTTTTGAACCCACTGTTTGCTCCTATACAGCTTTATCTGAAGTATGTTAAACAGTGGAACTGAATGCAATACTTCAAAATACCAAGAAAGTGTATTTACCATCTTACAGTAAATAGGAGACAGAGTAATCATTTGTTTCTAACAAACAAACAATTTCTATAACTCAAAAAAGTAAAATGGTATCAAACAGGTAAGGTCAAGGTCTCTCTCAGGAGAAATTTGATTTGGATAAGAGAGAACCGCTACACATCAACACATAAACATACAACAATTAATAACCCTCCCAGTCCTACCGAAATCATAAAAACAGTACCATTCAAAAAATATGACTTAAAAAAAAAAAGGCCACAACACAACAGTCCTCAATTATCTAATACAGTGTTTCCCAACCTTTTTTTAGTCGCGGCACCCTTTGGAAATTTTAACAAACTTGTGGCACCCTACAAAATTAATTGTGTTTTTTTTATTTTACAGTGGGGTAATTGTGTTGCAGTAGCACGAGATAGCTTAATTTCAGACTTTAAATTGAATAAAAAAAATGACAAGTAAGCAGTCAGTAATAAAATAAGAACAAATAAAGAAATTAATAATGATAGCACAAATAAAAAGACAGGCCTTCGAATTAAATAAATTGCTTTTTAGATTTACAGGTAGATCTAACAGTAGGGTTAAGATATTTCACTTTTTTTTTTTTTTTTTACCAATTATCCAAATAATGTTTAATCCTAGAAAGCTACTATTATCAGAACACGGGAGCATAACATAGCGGTTAGCAGATCAATGAATGAGAGGGCAGCGTTACCAGAGATGCCCATGATTTTTTTTACACGGCACCCCTGCTCTCGACAGACGGCACCCCGGTTGGGAAACACTGATCTAATATATCAACAGATTCAGTTTTCCTTACTTTCCCTTTTAAGCAGCCAATTGCTCAATTAATTTAACAGGCAGTGGAGCAGATGATTGTTTATAGCAATTATGCCTGCACAATGGAAGCCTGAATCTTCTGCCAGAATTCATCAGCACATACTCCAGGTGCAACACATGAAGAGTCCAATAGAATCTTATTGGCCTGCTGGATGACACACAACTCAAAAATGTCTCGTAATGGACTGAGTGTCTGTATCCCAATACTTTTTTCCTGCCACTCTCACCAAATTATTTAACTGGGCTCTCATTTTTACTGTGAAACTCCCAAACCATGCGATAATTCCATATCTTAAGACAGACTCCATCGTTTCTTTATAGAAAATTAGCATTATATTGCTACTCACTCCGAATAACCATCATTTCAGTCTCATTTAATACAGAACTAGAGTCACATGTTGACTTATGACACACATTTATTCCCATACGCTTCATTTTCTGTGTCCCATGATCTATTGGAGAGTTTCTCTCTGTTCTAGAGCAGCAGCAGGAGACAGTCACGACTGCAAATCAAAACTGAGATGATGGAGCCAGCGGGTTTGATTCACTTTCAGATCTGCTGCTGTGCAAATGATTCACTTCAAATTTCAGATCGTAAAGATGGAAAGTGAAGAAAGTGAATGATACCACTGACCCTGCCATTTCACTGTTTCTTTTTAATTTAATTGTATCAAATGTTATTTTTGCATTGAATGAAGTTTGTGGCACTCTGTGTTTCTTATCTTTCCTTAAATCCTTTCTGCTGAAGGGAAGCGTTGTATTTTTCCGCTGCTGTTATTCAGTGCTCTAAAGGCCAGTTGGAGCGTCACAGAGACCTCCGCTGGCTTTCAGAGTCTGTCTCTCGCACAAACCGCTTCCTCAGGACTTCAGCAACAGACCGGTTCAATCAAGCACAGACCGGTCCAGTCTCTAGAGGATCTGGACGCCTCATGCAGGAAACACATCTAGTGATGAACTGAAGTTTCTCTCAACAGCTGCTGTTTCTGGAAACAGTTAGTCATCAATAAAGTGAATCTTGAACCAATGACAGTGTTGGGGAGCAGCTGCAGCGATGCTAATAATGTACTAACTACATTGTTCAGTAGCTTGACAGTATCTCAGCAACCTTTAAAACAATGTAGCTTTTCCAGTAGCTAACTACTTTATCCAGCAAGTAGCGGTGTAGCACGACAATAGCTACATTCTGTTTGTGAACCTACAATGGACTGAAGCAGCGCAGCGTCTTCTTACAAAATAAACCATGCTTTCAATCCAATTCATCTTTATTTTCTCTTTTTTGACCAACGAATCACACCATTGCATTGCACACAAAAGGAACAATCACACTAAACTGAAGTAACTGAAATGCTAACCATTTTTAGTTTAGTACAGCGTCAAAATCCAACAGTGTATGATATGAGAATAACAACATTTTTACTCCAAAACAAATGTTTTAAGTCACTTTTTTTTCAGTGAACTGATCATAGAATGAGGCAGAAATTATATTATTTTGTGAATAAAAATGATTGATTAGCATCATCTAGTGATGTTACGCCTGATACCGAGGTTTCGAAGCTTCCAGACGCAGCTCCGTATCGAGGCTTGTCGTTTTAGTGAAATGACGTCACTAGTGAGGATCGAAGCCTCGTTTGATTGCAAAGCTTCATCACGCCACCACTAGCATTATCTTAGAAATATACACTATACATTAACCTTATTAAAACACCAGAGATGGCTTGAACACAAAGCATATACTGTTGCACTCATGTGTTGATTTCTGTTTTTTGGGGGCGGTTCGGCAGCAGAAGGCCCTTTGCACTGGTTTTAAATTGTTTTAGGGAATTTTATTGAGATTGTGGATGTTTTAAGGGACACATTAATGCATCTGGACCGATGGCTTCTGAAGACCAGACACTTTCACAGGGTTCCTCGAGACCGGCAACAAAAAGAAAATGCTGCGCCAGATGTAATGAAAGCAGCTGCTGAGAAGGACAGATTATGGAGTCAAGAAGCTTCAGGTCTATATAACAGAACGAGTTAAAACCAGCTTAAAGAGGAGGAGAAGAGAGCTGATTGTGGAGCAGGAGAGGAGAAAATTAAACCAAAAGCTCATGGTCGAAAGTTCTGTCATGAATGATGAAACATGGACGAACAACAAAATAGAAGATAACATACACACGTACAACCAAAGAAAAGGCCTGAGAGAGTCATTTATAAATGAAGGTCAATCTGGATGCCCCATGCAGCCAGAAAACACATCTAAACTCAAATAAAGATGAAAAAAAAACACAAAAATAAGAAAAATGACAAACCCAGTTTCACAAATATGTGTGGTGGGTCAGAGGAAGGGCCTGCAAGTGTCCTTCATTAATAAAGGACAAAGTGGACCGCCGCACGCACACAGTAAACACATCTCGTGATGAACTGAAGTTTCTCTGGACAGCTGCTGTTTCTGTGAACTGTTGATCATCAATAAAGTGAATCTTGGATGGGTGAAATGCAGAGCACAAATTACAAGTATGACACGCCACACGTCACGTCCTTTTTCTTTCCATATTTGGAAAGGAATAACGAGAAAGGAAAAGACGGCGTGTTGTTTGGTTTAGTTTAACGAACAGAATTCAGCTTGATTTCTCTCTTTAATAACTCGAGATGTTTTACTGACAGCATCAAATCTTCTCTCTGATGTCAGTAATTTCAGTCCTGCTCACTAAAAGTGCCTCTGATTGATCAAATGAATCAACAGCTCAATCTCAAACGCTGGATCAGTTCTAGATCAACATGTATATCATCCAGCCCTGAAACTGCTCCATGTTAAAGCATTAAAGACATAACAGAACGACTTTCTGTAAAGCTGCTTTCAAGCAATGTGAACGGAGAAAAGAGCTTTACAACTTAAACAGAGTCAGACAATAAAACCGCTCATGGCTGAGCATTAGTATGGATATGATGATTATATATATCTGCGTATAGGGAGCGGCGGTACTGCTTCTGCCATCAGAAATGCTTTAAAATGCTGGTTAAGACATTTATTTAAGGTGGTTTTTAATTAACTGTTGTTTTGTTCTTGTTTTAATTGTTGTGCTTTGGGTTTAAGAAGAGTGCATTACAAATAAAATGCATTGTTATGACAGTCCTGCTGCAGCAACAAGAACCAAATCAGTCCTTTGCTGAAGACACAGTGCTGTATTTCCATAACAACCCGCCTGAACACACGATGATTCGCCTGATTTTATTATCTGTGATTGAAATGACTGACACGAGAAAGCAGATGAATCTTCATTAGATCTGGAGGATCTGCAGGGACTCTCGCCTTTCTCCTTCATCTTTCTCTGTTAGATTCACAGGCCAGTTTAAACTGAGGCAGGAGCTGTTCCCGGAGGAGGTCGGCGCTAACAAGAAGATGGTGAAATGGGCAGCAGCCGAGACAGCTCTCGATGAACCGTAAAAAGAGGATCACTGCTGGAGAAGGTAACAGAAGAACTGAAAGAGTCTGATGATTGAGAGGAACAGAAAGAGGAGGAATGGGAAGCTCTAGATCAGTGGTGTCAAACATATGGCCTCCAGGATGATTTGAACAATGATACAAAATATTAAATAAAACATTTTGAAAATTAAAAAGTGTATTTGCTACAATATTTTGCAACAAATTAGTGTGACTTACGACAAATTTATTCCTGTCCGCTTTCTGTGTCTCATGATCTAATGGAGAGTTTCTCTCTGTTCTAGAGGAGCAGCAGGAGACAGTCAAGGCTGCTGGATAATGTGTTTAGGCATTCCCTCCCTGATCTCCAGCATTACGCAGGAGCTCATGGAGAGCAGGTCAGGTTTGAGAGCATAGAGCCAACGG
>NW_015547716.1:283455-291627 GCF_001515605.1 Sinocyclocheilus anshuiensis
GCACAGAGATTCACATACCAAGAGAAGATGTGGGCCCGCTCCTTTCCCTCCATGAGCTCCTACAGCAAAAAGGAGGCCAGAGAGAAGCAATGCAAGCAACCTTAGCTGTCCTGATTGGAGAAGAGGAGAAAGAGCAGACCCCTCAGATACACACTCACACACACAGCTTTTCAAAGTATACTCCATTTGATAGTGCACTATAGACATTCATCATTGTTCAGTGTCTGCATTTTTCTCTCCGAATGTTTGGCAAAAGTGGTAAAAATGTGTTATGAAAGAGTTGTGTTTGTCTTTTAACCCCTCACTCATGCACTCATCAACACGGGCCTCTGTGTTATTTCCCATCTTAAGTAGGTTGTTTTTGTTCAGTCTCCTCCGTTTCTTTTCCCGACTGTGAATGAACGGCCCGGTTCAGTGCTGACAGCTTGTGGAGAAACTAAGTAGTGTAACACAATTCAGAGCACATGTGCGAGCTGCAGTACATTGTACACACGGTTACAAAAATTAGCGGTGCGTGTACATTAATGCATACTGTTCTGATGATGCACAGTATTTAAACCCTAGTGTGTGTGTGTAAAACGTAAAGTACACTTTTGGCTTCACACACTGAAGCTCTGAATCTGCTTTCAGAAACATTTCACACTCAAGCTCCATTCCTTTCTCCATTAACACCTGATATGTGATGTTCACAGCCGTCCAGCAGCAGTTCCTCCCCCAGAACAAACCTGCCACCGCCACGTAACGAGGAGAGATTATTATGATTGAAGAATATCAGTATCAAGCTTTTCTATCAGCTCTTTCATTCAGCAGACTCTTGTTTGCTAAAGTAGAAACCGTGAGTTTGTCTGTAGTTCAGAGTTTAGCTCGTCCTGTGATATGATTCACTTTCAGATCTGCTGCTGTGCAAATGATTCTCTTGTGTTTCTGATTCACTTTCATTTTCAGATCGTAAACAATTGAGCACCCCTGACAGCCCTAACTTAGCCTATTTGTTTGTTTGTGTTTGATTTATTATTTCTCAAAGCAGACATAATCAAAGCAGCTGCTGAAAAGGACGTATTATGGAGTCGTCGGGGGACCAAGAAGCTTCAGGTCTATCGAACAGAACGAGTTCAAACCAGCTTAAAGAGACGGAGGAGAAGAGAGCTGATTGTGGAGCAGGAGAGGAGAAAATTAAACCAAAAGCTCCAAAGCTCACGGACGAAAGTTCTTTCAGTTTGTAAACACATGAAAGAGGAAACGTGGATGAACAACAAAATAGAAGATAACCTGTAACACGTTTTCTTTTATTATCAAGAGATCCCAGAAACTCCTGCAGCTCCAGCCGCCAAAAAATACAGAAAAATGCAAAACCCAGTCAGCAAACTGTGTTGTGGGTCAGAGGATGGGCTTTTATTAATGAAGGACAAACCGGACCGGAGCATGAACCCAGGAAACATCTCGTGAGGAACTGAAGTTTCTCTGGACAGCTGCTGTTTCTGTAAACTGATCATCAATAAAGTGAATCTAGAAGCTGTAACTGTTGAGGCTCTTGATGGCATTGATCAGTCAGGATTGCTAGCGTTAGCATGCTGTCTGTAGTGATTTTGAAGTGTTTCTGGGTCTCATTGATAAATGCAGTGAAAACTGTTCCATCACTTTCCGTGAGCATTTTATCAGTCTCTTTTATTTATCCATCATTAGTCTGCTATCATTACAGTGCAGTCGTTTCTACAGCAATTAAACAGGAGTTAAATATTCTGAATGATAAATGATGAAATTGTCTTGAGTTCTGATGTTTCCAGACGACAGAAACTGAGACTGATATATGATCGAGCATCAGTGTAATATTATCCTTCAGTAAAGTCTGTCAGCAGTTTCTCTCTTCTCTGGTTTGTAGAGACTGAAACAGTTGATTTTCTCACTCAGTTGAATTGCTGACATTAACTCACTGTCTCAATGTTCAGGAACATTTCAGCAAAATGTAAAATTTAAGACATTTAACACACCTGTATTTTGATACAAAAACACACCAGTCTATAGTATGGGTAGTCCTATTTACAGTAAGTGAAAATAGCAGTATTTTTTAACGATATGCTATTTGCACTTAGTGTAAATAGCCGCTGCCGGAAAAAAAAAAAATCTCACGTCTGGTCACATAGCGATTGCCATAAAAGTCATTGAGTTTCGTACCATTCCGATTAAGTAGCTATTTTTAAAATTTAGATTTTTTTCCGGTCTAAAATGGCCGAACACCAGAGGGTTTATAAAGCATAAAAATAAAAATCAGCAATGAAAGAAGAAAAAAACTCCAGCACAGTAGATGGCGCTGTGAACCTAGAACATTAGGTAGTTTGACACCCGTCAGAAAACGCATAAAAGAAGAAACGCTGAAGAACATTAAAAGAAAAGAAGAAGAAAAAATGAACCCAATTACGAAGTTAACGGTGGCCAGCCAGAGGATGGGTCTTGCCCTATCTTTTAATTTTAAAAGAGTTAGTGGACCGGAGCACAAACCCAGGTAACACATCTAGTGATAATCCCATAGATGTATATATGTAGATGCCTCATTAGCGACTGTTTCTATGGGCCGCGATACGCAAGACATCCTCCATTTTTGGAGCGTCTGTGAACCCTCGAGCACAAGCTGACTGTGTGTCTACAACAGCAAGTTATACGCATGTGTATCTTTGAATATTCATGGATTATTATGGTGAATGACGTCAAGTTGACCTTTCCAAAATGGCGGACGCGTCAGCGTATCTGGAGCGGTCGAATGTGGCATCTATACATATCTGTGGATAATCCTCCTGAACGGAAGTTTCTCTCGACAGCTTCCGGGTTCTGGAAACTACATCTGGAAATCTGATTTATGACCATATACAATTAACATGCGTTGCTCGTGTTATTAAGCCGAGTGAAGAGCTTCAGTAGCTGGAGTTGAGTGTGTGTTTAGGTCATAAAGGTATTTTTTTAATTAATTTGTGTAAATCTCAGAGAAAAGGAAAAGTGAGATCCAGGTCATGTCTGAATAAAGTTCTCTGAACGCTGAAGCACATCTGAGAGGAGATGGAGATCTCTGAGGATCAGAGGCTGCAGCAAACAGACTGTGATCACATGCCCTTCTGCACATAATGATCATCATTTATAATACAACTCAGTCGATCTTTGTAAAAAAAAAGATTAATAGAATAACATTATTTTATCGTAATATTTGAAATTGGCTGTCAACCAATCAGGAATTCAGATAAGCAGACGTGACGCTGACACGTCCAACGCGTGAAATGCCCGCTCAGCTGTAAATACAGCATAGGTAAGTCTCAATGGCAATGCATTAGAGTTTATCCGGAAGATAGTGTAAGATGGATTCAACAGATCACGCGCACCTGCAGCCCCAGATAGCAGCAGAGTGTGGGCCGAGTCTGGCTTACATTCGGCAGCTGTTCTGTTCACGGTCTGGTGTGAAACAGCATTTGGCTGAGCTCTGGCTGGAGTCTGGCCAACCAAAAGAAACTAAAAGCAAGTTGTATCTATTTGGCTGAGCCGTGGCTGGAGTTTGGTCCGCCTGAAAAAAGAAAATATTCGGCTGAGATCCGGGTGGGTTTTGGTTAGCCGAAGAGTAAATAAGAGATCTCTGGCATGAATGTGCTTTACAGTAAGACAGACTTGTGGAAGATGTGTCTTCCTAATTTTATAAATCCTTTACAATATTTATTCAAATAGCAGACACTTTTGGAGATTATAATTAAAGAAACGAGTATGTACTGAAATCAGTGGTGGACAGTAACGGAGTAGTTTTACTTCGTTACTGTACTTAAGTAAATTTTTCAAGTATCTGTACTTTACTGGAGTAGTTTTTATTAAGCCGAGTGAAGAGCTTCAGTAGCTGGAGTTGAGTGTGTGTTTAGGTCATAAAGGTATTTTTTTAATTAATTTGTGTAAATCTCAGAGAAAAGGAAAAGTGAGATCCAGGTCATGTCTGAATAAAGTTCTCTGAACGCTGAAGCACATCTGAGAGGAGATGGAGATCTCTGAGGATCAGAGGCTGCAGCAAACAGACTGTGATCACATGCCCTTCTGCACATAATGATCATCATTTATAATACAACTCAGTGGATCTTTGTAAAAAAAAAAGATTAATAGAATAACATTATTTTATCGTAATATTTGAAATTGTCTGTCAACCAATCAGGAATTCAGATAAGCAGACGTGACGCTGACACGTCCAACGCGTGAAATGCCCGCTCAGCTGTAAATACAGCATAGGTAAGTCTCAATGGCAATGCATTAGAGTTTATCCGGAAGATAGTGTAAGATGGATTCAACAGATCACGCGCACCTGCAGCCCCAGATAGCAGCAGAGTGTGGGCCGAGTCTGGCTTACATTCGGCAGCTGTTCTGTTCACGGTCTGGTGTGAAACAGCATTTGGCTGAGCTCTGGCTGGAGTCTGGCCAACCAAAAGAAACTAAAAGCAAGTTGTATCTATTTGGCTGAGCCGTGGCTGGAGTTTGGTTTTTAGTCACTTCAGTGTTGGCTTCACGAGAGAGAGCAGAAAGTTGCCTTTCGATTCAAACGTGAAAGGCCGTGTTCGGTATTCGGCACAGTGTTTAATTTTGTTCCGCTTCAGCCAAGAATTTTCATTTCGGTGCATCCCTAGTTTCACCCATTTTTCTACAGTGCGTTACTTGATTGGCTTTTTGTTCGTGTTCAGTCTCCGTTATGCATAGTTGTCTACTGTTATCACTCTGGTCTGATTGTAATTATGGTTATAAGTAAATGGTGTGTGTGATCAATCTTAGTGTTTTAGCTTAAGGGCCATTCGAGGGGGGTGGGCCGTGGTGGTGGTGGTGGTGGTATGTGGGCCACAACAACAGCCTAAATTCAACCAGATAAGGCCCACAACCAATTTGCTATCTGGGGCGCTTGTGAACGGAATAAAACTATAGGCTTACATAAAAAAGAATAGCCTATGTTGGCCTACATGAAATGTATTTCACTTAAATCACTGACAGATTAACAAAAAAGAACAAAAATGTGCTAAGTTTCAGTTTGTGACACCATCCAAATTTCATGGAAAGGAAAAAGAAACGGCAGAAAATAGTTTTTTATTTTTTGCCAATCTTGACTTTTAAATCATGTTTTGCTTCTCTGTATAACCACCCAGTGTTGGTATGATCATATCGCGCCGCACCTCACGCACACAGACACAACATATTTTGCGACATTGCATTCAGATCTGCTGTGGTGCAAACGATTCACTTCAGTTTCTGATTCACTTTCAGATGCAGAAAATGAACACAAGGAAGCTTTTTTCTCCCATCTGTATGTTACATGTTGATATTTATTAAATACATTTTTAGACTCTGTTTCTAGTCTTTCAATAATTAGTGCTTGCTTGAAAGGAACCATTATGATTTTTTTTCTTTGTCATTTGATGCTTTAGACCTCAGTCAGCTGTGAACGGCTCTCAATCTGGATGTGAACAGGCCAATAATCTAAGTCAAATCACTAAATAAAGGCCCGATTGATCAGTAATGATTGTGAAATGATGCTGAAATGTGAGGAGAGCTGCTCAATGATCCGGATCAGTGTTGATCACAGTCACACTGGAGTCTCTTCTGCTGGAGAATGAGTGTGATGAAAGTCTGAACTTCATCCAAACATCAAGAGACGCATCTCTACTGAATCCACAAAAGAAACAAACTAAAGCCTCAAAAGAAACACATATTTCTGACTCTTTGCTTTCATTCATCTTCTCTTTCTTCAAACACACATTGACTCAATATTCACTCTCATTCCTCCATCACACTCTCAGACTCTTTCTCTTCCAGTCAGAAACAAATGGAGCTTTTATAACGTCTCTCATTGATGTCAAACACCTGCCCACACTAATTAAACCTCGTTAAGATCAACTCATTAACTAGCACTTCACTTAGTGATGGAGAAACACAGCTTTTCCAAACTCTCCATCAATTGAACCGAAATGATTCAGTGTTTGGAATCGCTGGCGATGTCTGCTGATCAAAACACTGGAAATGCAGGGAACGTTCAGACCAAATATTAATATAAACTACAGCACAAACCAACTGCAAATGTTTCATGATATTAAATATGAAGGTTGTAAAATGTGTTTTCTTGTTTTGTAGAGCTTGTTTTGTGTTTTATTGGGCAAACTAGGTCAACTAGAAACAATTTAAATATCATTCTTCTTTTTCTATTATACACACACAAGTATTAACTTCATGAAATCAATTAAAATCATCAGTTTAAACCGTTAGACGCTCGTTCATGTGTCACCAGATCAACATTTCTCATTCTGAAATGTGTGGAAAGTAAAGGTTGGAAACAGTGAGACGTAACGAAGCCTCGTTTGCTGAAATCGTGATTTGTTGAGTTTAGATCTGAAGCACTGACTCCAGACTGAAAACTGGTAAATGTTTGGAGCTTCATGAAGAAACTGCAATATTGAACACACACAGAACAACTGCGACGAAAACAATATGATTTAGAAACTCCAGCACAATCTGCATATTTCTAAACGCTCCAGACAGACGTCTCTACCTGATCCTCACACACATTTGCTGCCGTCTGGAGTTTTCTGCTCCTCGTTTGAATAAAGTGCAGCATTTCTCAACTTCTCCACGCTCTTATTGCTTTCTCACAGCCGGCTGAGACGTCTCCTGAAGCCACAGTCACATGTTTGAGCTTCTGCTAATGAATGGACTGAAGATGCAGCTAAAGTCAGATTATTCTAGTTGATTTACACACACAACAGAAAGCCGTCGACTGGTTTTAATCAGGTTCACATGTAGTCTGTAACTGCTGAACACTTTACTCCTGTGTTCATGCGCTTCATTCAGTTTCTCTACAAGATCATTTCTCTGAGATGCTGCTGTAATGAACATCTGATATTGCTGCGTTCAAGTTCAGTCGCAAACATCGTAGTTACCAGCTGAACACACATGAATGCTGCCATAAAGTTGTTCCTGAATTTTCTGTAGAAATGGTACATTGGTGACCTGAACACATCTGATGTCGTAATAATGATTTACAATCTTCCCAGTACATGAATGCACTATACTCCACTATTTTTGAACCCATCAATTAGCTTTTTCTGTCTATTCTGACCTTAAAACTACTTTACTTTAAAAAAAAGACTTTGTTAAAGTTTCATTTTGTTTAATAAAAAGATTAGATTCTTAACTAACTTTGCTATTAGTTTGCGTGGTCAGGATCTTATAGGTTTTTAATCAGATGGCAGAAAGGTTTATATGCATTAGTGTTTCACTTTAATGCTTAAAAGCGTAACGCTGTGATAAACTGCAAGGAGACGAGAAGAGTTTTGAATGGATGTCGATGGAGGAGAGGCTTCAGTTCACTGAATCAACTGGGGTGTATTCCAGAAAGCGGGTTTTGTTGGAAACTCAGAGTTTGTTAACCCCAGAAAAGGGAAGCTCAGTGTTTTCGGTTCCAATAAAAGACAAAACTGAACCTCTCGGTAAGTTACCATAGTAACCTAACCTGGTCGGGAGCAGTTTTTCTTTGGTGAACCTAGAGTTTCTTTCGGTCTCCTCGCCCTTTTTAAAGCGTAAGCAATGTTTAAATACCTCATTCATTCATTCACGCTGCAAAAATGGCTTTTATTGCTGAGATTTTTGCCTTATTTCAAGCACAAATATCTAAACAATCTTAAATCATGATGCATTTTCTATATAAGAAAAAATATACGCGATATTTAGTCTTGTTTCCTGGGGTAAAGAAGTAAAATTAATTGCCAGCGGGGTAAGAAAAATAATCGGTAACACTTTACAATACGGTTCCATTAGTTAATGTTAGTTAATGTATTAACTAACATGAACGAACAATGAACAGTACATTTATTACAGTATTTATTCATATTTCTTAATGTTAGTTAATGAGAATACAGTCGTTCATTGTTAGTTCATGTTAACTCAGTGCATTAACTAATGTTAACAAGCACAACTGTTGATTTTAATAATGCATTAGTAAATGTTGAAATTAACATTAAGATTAATAAATGCTGAAGAACGTCTCGGTTACTTGTGTAACCCTCGTTCCCTGAAGGAGGGAATGGAGACGTTACGTCAGTCGTAACTGACGAATTGGGATCTCGCCCGAGAGCCCAATCACCTTCGAGTGTTAACTAAACAAGCCAATGACAGTTGGCGTGC
>NW_015547716.1:291740-294435 GCF_001515605.1 Sinocyclocheilus anshuiensis
GGAACCAATCATCCAGCCTCGAGCGTTCGGGAGAAGGAGGAGGCCTCCAGTGCAGCCCGACACTCTCGGCGGCCCGGGAAAGCATAGCAGTCAGCAACTTGATCTGACTCCTGATGGAGGCAGCGCAGCCGAATCTTCATCTCCAGAGCCTAGCTCGCCCTTCGATGCAGCGATTGACATCCCGTCATCTGCCTGTGCCCCGCACGAGATGCTGGGCCCCGCCCTGTCCGAGGAACCAGCAAACTCGTCCGGGATCCCCAGGCGGTGCGATGCGCTAGAGGAATGAGAGGCCCACGGAGACGTCCTCGACGGGGAAGCTCTCACCGTGATCCTCAGATCTCCCTGACCATGAACCGAAGTAGCCCTCCAAGAACCGGAGGAGCTAGAACGGGGCATGGCAAGGGGGATACCCCCCCGTTTAATGAGGAGGTATCTAGACCGCAACACCGCGATGGTCATGTTCCCGCACTGAGAACATGACTCATCCATGAGCGCTGCTTCAGCGTGCTGCAAGCCCAAGCACGAGACACAGCGATCATGACCGTCAGATGAAGCCAGGAAGCGACCACATCCAGAAACGCATGAGCGGGAAGCCATCTTTAAAAAGATGTCCGTCGCTCGTGGAGCTCTTTTACATATTTGCTCTTTTAGAAAAATAGAAACACTCTTTTAGAGAGAGCGCTGAAGCGCCCAGGGGAGGTCGCGGCGAGACCGCAGAATGGCAGCTGCAGCACGCCGAAGATGAGCAGCACTGAATGGCAACCCCCGCTGACGCGCCGTAACACCAACGCTAGGCTGTTTTCCTTGCAAACACTCGCGGAGATTCGTCCTAGTAGAAGGCTCGGCTCCGAAGCGAAAAGCTGATGTGCGTTTGCACGCACTCTCTACTGGCTTCTCATCAACAACAGCTTAACCGACTTACCTCACTCACAGAGGAGCTGGTAACGACTCTGCGAGCTCTGCGGATACCACCACCCGAGGAGAGCTCTCCCCCGTTTAACCCACCTCCACACGCTCCGGCAACGGCTGCCGTCACCACCAGCCCTCGCTTGGCATTTCCAGAAAAGTTTGATGGATTACCCACGAAGTGTAAGGGGTTTCTGCTTCAATGCTCTATGTTCGTTAATCAACAGCCAATGCTATACCCCACGGACAGTAGTCGCATTGCCTTTGTTTGTTCGCTCCTAACTGGTAGGGCACTGGATTGGGCCACCGCGGTGTGGAGTGAGGAACACATCGTTTTCCCCTCATTTACCAGTTTCATTCAACGCTTCAAGGAGGTGTTCGAACACCCCGAGGGTGGCAAGGAGGTAGGCGAGCAGTTATTATCTCTCCGTCAAGGAAGAAGTTCAGCAGCTGACTACGCACTATCCTTCCGCACGCTCGCTGCTCAGACAGGGTGGTTGGATGATCCCCTCAAGCTCCTCTTCCGCAAGGGACTCAATGCTGACATGCAGTCTGAATTGGCCTGCCGTGATGAGGGTAAATCTCTGGAACAATTCATTGAGCTGGCGATTCGCATTGACAATCTCATCTGCTCTCGACGACAACCTCGCCTCTCTTCGGCTCCCATGGTTATGACGCATCTACCACCTGAGACTGAAGCGATGCAGATCGGCTATACTCATCTCAGCGTGGAGGAGAGAGAGAGACGTGTTCGCCAGAACCTCTGTCTATACTGCGGTCTCTCTGGACATATGAGAGCTTCCTGCCCCACTCGACCGTCTCGTAACTCTTCTGCGGTGAGTCAGACTTCCAGTCTAGTTACTGTATTACAAATACCAGTTACTTTAAGGGTTAATGGGGAGCTTATTGACACTACAGCTCTTATAGATTCTGGGGCAGCAGGAAATTTCATTGATTCTGAATTCTCCAAGACTCATAAAATTCCCCTTCTTCCATGTGAATCTCGTTTGGCAGTGGTAGCGTTAGACGGGCGTCCTTTGGTCTCCGGCCGGATTCAGTTCATCACAGAGGATTTATCCCTACGCACAGGAGCCCTCCACACTGAGACGATCCATTTATTTGTTTTCCAATCCCCTCAGACGCCCATTATCCTGGGACTGCCCTGGCTCGAGAAGCATAACCCGTGTATTTCCTGGTCCAAGAAACAGATAACTCAGTGGTCTGAATCCTGCCGCCAACATTGTCTGAACCTGACTCCCCACGAGACCGAGAATAAGCCCATCGCGGCACCCAAAATCCCCATGGAGTACCACGATTTTTAGCTTTCAGCAAAGCTAAAGCATCACAACTACCTCCCCATCGGTCAAGTGACTGTGCTATCAACCTTCTATCTGGTTCACATCCCCCCCAAAGGCCGAGTTTTCCCCCTGTCACAACCCGAGTCTGAAGCCATGAAATCATATATCGAGGAGGAATTAACTAAGGGCTTCATTCGACCATTACTCTCTTCTCTGTCTGCCGCCTGCCTCGACCCTTTGCATGGACTCAGGTCATGATTCTGCCTTGCCTACGTTACCCCTGTATACTGTTGATTGAACTTTGCCTGTCTGATTGTTAATAAAGCTGCACATGGATCCCAACGTCACCGAATACTCATTACAATTGTAGGTCCTCTATGCCCCGCCTCTCTCAAACAAGTCGTTTTCAACAAAGCCCCGTCCTTTGACAAGCGCAGTCTGCTCTGATTGGCCAGCTGACCCAGTGCATTGTGATTGGCCGAACACCACAA
>NW_015547716.1:294532-295330 GCF_001515605.1 Sinocyclocheilus anshuiensis
ATGTTCTTACACAAAGTAGACATAAAATATACTTTAAGTAAGGGTAACGTAAGTATGTTTTCTGTAAACACACTAAAAAGTCACTAAAAGTATGCTTGTGTTTAGTATATTCCTTAAAAGTGTAACTAAAAATATATTTATTAACAGTATTTCTACTATACTTTGTAGAAATATACTAATAGTGTGCTTGTGTTTAGCATATTCCTTAAAAGTGTAACTAAGCATATATTTATTACCAATGTATTTCTAGTATACTTTTTATAAATACATTAAAAGTATGCTTCTGTTTAGCATATTTCTTAGAAGTATAACTAAGCATATATTGAATACAAAAGTACTTCTAGTATACTTTTTAGAAATATATTAAAATGCAATTCAATATATTTTTATTACCCTTCAAATAAGCATGTTGGGAATACAAATGTATTATAAACATACTGTTACGTATCCGGTCCATGAACTTCCGTCTGCAAGCCATCAGAGGTCACCCTTTCCATTTTTCATTGACTCTCGCACTACAGCCCAGCCCAGCCCAGCCTAGCCTTGCCTTGTCTGTTTTCTCGGTTTCTGATCTTTGCCTGTTTTCCTGGATTTATCCCTCTAGTCTCGCCCTTGTGATTCTGTTCGCCGATCGTCGACCTACATTAGCCCTAGGACTATTCCTGTGTCTTGCCCACCATATACCTGTTTGCCACTGTTCGATCCTGCCTGTGTTTCTGACCTCCTCTGCTGTTAATAAAGCTTGCACATGGATCCGCACGTCTCACGTCTTGTCAGCCCCGTTACAGAATACTCGGC
>NW_015547716.1:295508-296400 GCF_001515605.1 Sinocyclocheilus anshuiensis
CGCTAGCCCTAGGATTATTCTTGTGTCTTGCCCGCCATATTCCTGTTTGCCCTTGTTCGACCCTGCCTGTGTTTCTGACCTCTCTGCTTAATAAAGCCTGCACATGGATCCGCATGTCTCACGTCTTGTCAGCCCCTTTACAGAATACTCGGCCACACAAGGATCCAGCGGCTTTTCAAGTGGACACTGGCCAGGTATGGACATTGCAAGACTGTTATTAGCCCTCAAACAGGGCACATGATCGCTCAAGGACTATGTTCAAGAGTATCTGAACTTTGCTTATTTTTCTGATCTGCCAGACTGTGAAGTACTCATAGACTTCTTTTGTGAGGGCATTAATCAGCCGCTCAAATCACGTTTAATCCGTGAAGGTCCCCGCTCATCTCTGTCAGTTTATGGACTATGCTTTGTTGACTGTTGGTTCAACGTTCACTGTGGGTGTCGCGGAGGAATGAGAACCCCGCACTCACTCGTGTAATGGCGGCCACACTAGAGCACGCTCACAAAATAGCGGACACAACAGCGCCCCGTTATGTCACAGCTGCCAATCATGAGTCAAGTCAAGTCACAGTAGATCGTAATGTGTCAAGTCAACTCACAGCAGATCTTCGTGAGGCAAGTCAAGTCACACCTGTTCTTCATGAGCCCAGTCAAGTCACAGCTGATCTTCCTGAGTCGAGTCTAGTCACAGTTGATCTTCCTGAGTCGAGTCTAGTCACAGTTGATCGTCACGAATCAAATCAAGTCACAGTTTATTTTCATGAGTCTAGTCTAGTCACAGTTGATCATCACGAGTCTAGTCAAGTCACAGTTGGTCTTCCTGAGACAAATCTAGTCACAGTTGATCTTCCTGAGTCGAGTCTAGTCACAGTTGATCATCACGAGTCAAATC
>NW_015547716.1:296634-297361 GCF_001515605.1 Sinocyclocheilus anshuiensis
GCTGATCTTCCTGAGTCAAGTCTAGTAAGTCAAGTCCATCATGAGTCAAGTCTAGTCACAGCTGATCTTCATGAGACAAGTCAGGTCACAGTTGATACAGTTGATCCAAGTCATAACTGATCTTCATGAGCCAAGTCAAGTCTCATCTGATCTGCCAGAGCCTCGTCACATCTCAGCCGTTCATCCAGAGCCTCGTCACGTCTCAGCTGTTCGTCCAGAGTCACGTCACGCCTCAGTTATTCATCCAGAGTCACGTCACATCACAGCTGATCATCCAGAATCACGTCGCATCACAGCTGATCATCCAGAATCATGTCACGTCCTGTCTGTTACACCCAGATTCTCAAGGTCAGCCCTTCGGTATCCCAGTCTGGTATCCAGTGTGAGGGATGCACCGCTGGTGTCTGCACGCACCGCTGGTATCCCCAAACCCACTCACTCTAACCCTTCTATTCATGAACTCATTCCCCTGTCTGCAGCACTTCCCATATGGGGGGTTGCTTTATGGTGTATCTGGGCCACGTACTCCACCGCCGATTTGCTAGAGGCAGCGGCACCGGCTACAACATCTCCAGAGGTGGCGGCTTATGCTGCAGAACCTCCCGAGGTAGCGGTGTCCACTGCTGTGCTCCCAGAGGCCATGGTGTCCACTGTAGTTTCTTCGGAGGTGGCAGTGCATGCTGCAGAACCTCCTGAAACGGCGGTGCTCGCTTCAGCTCCTTGCGTG
>NW_015547716.1:298054-302569 GCF_001515605.1 Sinocyclocheilus anshuiensis
TCATTGCACTGATTGCACACAGCACTGATTGCACACAGCTGTTTCATATCACTCACTCACTATTTAACACTCCATCTCACTCCTTCTAACTGCCGAGTATTGTATGCGCTTATCGCCAGCAGTGATAGCTACTCTACAGAGCCCTCGTTAGCGGCCTAGCCTAGCCCAGCCCAGCCTTGCCTTGTCGGTTTTCTCGGTTTCTGATCTTTGCCTGTTTTCCTGGATTTATCCCTCAGGACTTCCAGTGTGGTTGGATGCATTGATGACACACACATTCTCACCAGCGCACCTTCTCAAAATGAAGCTGGTTACTGAATGGAATGGAAGGATGCCAGAAGGATCGGTAGTGCGAGATATATACCATAACCACCACCACCACAGCTGTGAAATAAACAAATTATTCACAATTAATGTGGTCATCTTTATTTTCTACAAATATAAAAGCAACACTTATTATTTTCCCTGTTGGATTTTAATATTGGTATTATGGCAATCTCCTCTTCATCTGTCAGTGGTGCTGGTGCAGGTTCTCCTCACATTTTACGAGTGTCTGCCTTCTGAATAGAATTCCGAATAGAAGTCAAATGTTTTTTCATTACCCTAATTAAGAAATATATTTAATTTATAATAAGAACTAGCATGTTGGATTAGAGAACATTTAGTTATGTTAAAAAGCATTAGACTGTGTGAAAAAAGCTGCTGCACATTGAAATAGATATACACTGAATTATATGTATTGAATGTTAAATATTTGTAAAGTCATGTAACGTTAGCCTACACCCATTTCATGCTTGAAGCTTTACCTGATTTAATTGTTTTTGTTTAATTTTTTCTGCTGCCACTTTTTTTTTTTTTTTGCCATGGATACCATGGAAATGAATATTAGTTCAATAAATTACCTTTCTGCCAGATTTCACCTCTGATAACTTTGATTTATAATTAAAGTTACGTAATCCGTAGTTTGCGGAAGTCTTCTTGGCGGGAGCTGTTGCCATGGTGAATCGTAATTTCGGAGCTCCATTGATCATGGCTTTTTATAGTCATTGTGCACGCGCTAAACTCAGAGTCAACATACTCAGAGTGGATTGAACTAACTCTGTTCAGCTGTTCTGAAACTGAAAACTCAGAGTTTCCCATCTCAGGGTAAGTCAACTCAGTTCAAGTTTTAACTCCGAGTTTGTTGAACCTCCTTTCTGGAATACACCCCTGCTTATTTAATTAATCCACAGCCTATCGCTTCATCTTCAACATGTTTGCCATAAAACACTGGTTTTGGTGCAAAAGAGCACTGTTTTCTAAGAGACGTCATGCACAAGTTTGCAGCAGGTGGGATTCAGTTTACGGCACTGATTCATTTCTACACAAACACAGATTCACAGTGGTCGAAGTCAGAAAGTGATTCAGTGAGTCGAGGCTGTAATGTGATTGGTTTACGAGACTCAGCTGATCCACGTTGAGCGTTTCTCTTTCTCCAATGGCAGAGCCGCAGAGCTTTGATCTCCTTATTTAAGAAGATCTGGAAGAGTTACAGCTGGAACAACGGCGTCATTCAGGTGAGTCTCTGATCTGTGTGAAAAACCACGGAGAATCTGCTGCTTTCCCATCGTGAAGAAATTAATTCATGCTTTATTAGGCTGCTCATTGAGAGTGATGTTGATTGTGTTTGTGTTAATGTCTCGAGGTGTTCAACAGATCTCAGAGATGATTATAAAAAGAAGAGACCTTGATGGAAGCCCAATTCTTCCAGAAAACCAAAAAAAGAGATGTGTCTTTAATCTAGATTTAAATGGAGAGAGTGTTTCTGAACCCCGAACGTTATCAGTAAGGCTATTCCAGAGTTTGGGAGCCAAATGCGAAAAAGCTCTACCTCCTTTAGTGGACTTTGCTATCCTAGGTACTACCAAAAGTCCAGAGTTTTGCAACCTTAGGGAGCGTGATGGATTGTAGCGTGGTAGAAGACTAGTTAGGTACGCAGGAGCTAACCCATTAAGGGCCTTATAGGCAAGTAATAATATTTTGTAACTGATACGGAACTTAATAGGTAGTCAGTGCAGAGACTGTAAAATTGGGGTAATATGATCATATTTTCTTGACCTGGTAAGGACTCTAGCCGCTGCATTTTGGACTACCTGTAGCTTGTTTATTGAAGATGCAGGACAACCAGCTAGCAGTGCATTACAATAGTCCAGTCTAGAGGTCATGAATGCATGAACTAGCTTTTCTGCATCAGAAACGGTAACATATTGCGTAGCTTGGCAATGTTTCTAAGATGGAAGAATGCTGTTTTGTAACATGGGAAATATGATTTTCAAAAGACAAGTTGCTATCTAATATAACACCCATATTTTTGACTGTAGAGGAAGTAGCCGTACATCCGTCTAGTTACTTATTGGACCAAAAGACAGTACACAGAATCTCTTGGATTACAATTTGCAATATCTCCGTCTTATCCGAATTTAATAAGAGAAAATTATTGGTCATCCAATCTTTTACATTTTTAACACACTCTGTTAGCTTAGGTAATTTAGAAGTTTCATCTGGTCTTGTTGAGATATATAGTCGAGTATCATCAGCATAACAATGGAAACTAAACCCGTATTTTCTGATAATATTACCAAGGGGCAACATGTATATTGAAAATAGCAGAGAGACCGACCTAAGACAGATCCTTGTGGCACTCCATATTTTACTGGTGATAATTGAGATGACTCCCCATTTAAATGAACAAAATGGTAGCGATCGGACAGGTAGGATCTAAACCATCTTAAAGCCTGCCCTTGAATACCTGTATAGTTTTGTAATCTATCTATGAGTATGTCATGATCTATAGTGTCGAACGCAGCACTAAGATCAAGTAAAACTAGTAATGAGATGCAGCCTTGGTCTGACGCAAGAAGCAAGTCATTTGTAATTTTAACAAGTGCAGTTTCTGTGCTATGGTGGGGTTTAGTTCACACTGGCCTGATGGTGGAAAATCAGCTGTTGTGTCCTCACTAACATGAAGATCACTGTTCTCTCATGTTTCTGTCTCTCAGGTTTATATACCAGGTTGTGATGGGAGGCAACATTTCCCCCAATGAGCATGGGCTTGAGAAAGGAGGCCAGGGAGGAGCTGGAGAGGAGGAGACGCTGTCCTCTCAGGTACACACACACACACACACACTCTCCTGATCGCAAAAACCTGCTGCTTTTCATTTTCCTGGTATTGTTTATCATAAATTATTGATTCAAATTAGTAATCAATAACTAATTATTATTCTACCTTTCCTGACATGTTCTCATGCTGCACACACCAAAAACTCCTGAGGAAGACTGACTTCACTTGCATTCATTCATTCAAGTGATTGGTCCAGATGAGAGGTGACTGGTAGTGTGATTAATATAGTGTCATTTCTAATCACCCAGACACTGATGCTTTGACTCTGAGAACCAGCAACATGTCAGAAGTGCGGGTGCGCTAAAGACTAAAATACAGAAGTCCTTACCGACCCACTTCAAGCACTGCTTATGTCATAGCCTCGAGATCCTATGTTTTCCTTGTATATAAATATACAGTTCTTTAATCTTTATCACCCAGGTTGAATTAGTTGTTGGAGGATTTAAAGGCTGAATATCAACTTTATTTTTTTTTCAAACTTTGAAGTGGTTGGAATTTACTCTATTGTAAGTACAGTTAAGTCTTTGAATTGAACCACCAGTATATTAGATCCACCCCTGCTTGGTTATTAAGAACTGTTAATAGAACTGTTAACAAAACAGAACATTTTGTTAGCTTGGATAATCATAAATCTGATACGTGTCTGTTCCTCAGGGTTCATTGCTGGGCCCAATTTTATTTAATGTAAATATGTATCCACTTAGGCAGTGAGTAATGCTGGAGATCAGGGAGGGAATGCCTAAACACATTATCCCCCCCGAAGCTCACTTTTGGCTTCACACACTGAAGCTCTGAATCTGCTGTCAGAAACACATTTCACACTCAAGCTCCATTCCTTTCTCCATTAACACCTGATCTGTGATGTTCACAGCCGTCCAGAAGCAGTTCCTCCCCCAGAACAAACCTGCCACCGCCACGTAACGAGGAGAGATTGATTATGAAGAACATCAGTATCATCAAGCTCTATCAGCTCTTTCATTCAGCAGACTCTTGTTTGCTAAAGTAGAAACAGTGAGTCTGTCTGTAGTTCAGAGTTTAGCTCGTCCTGTGATATGATTCACTTTCAGATCTGCTGCTGTGCAAATTATTCTCTCGTGTCTCTGATTCATTTTCAGATGGCGCGGAAGTGATTTAAGTATTTAAAAAAATTATTTGTCAGTTTCATGTCATCTCGGATGTATTAAGTGAAGAACTGTGTGTTTTGAGTGATTGTTGAGGGTCACATGATCAGGTGTGTGTGTGTTTTATTTTATTTTTTTAATATAAATTCATGATTTCTTGTTCTACAGATTTGGATATTGCCACGCTTTTTGGAAATTGCCACGCTGGGGGAGAATTGGGGAAACTGCCACGCCTGT
>NW_015547716.1:302677-309761 GCF_001515605.1 Sinocyclocheilus anshuiensis
CGCCTGTTTTTTTTTTTTTTTTTTTTTTTTTTTTTTTTTCCCTGATTTGTTTTATCTTGTTTTTGCTCATGGTCATAGTCTTGTCATCTGTTTTCCTGCTTGTTTTTCTTGTGTGCATTGGTGTATTGCTCCTCTATCTGCTTTTTATTCTGCTTGTTTTGGTGTGTGTGTGTGTGTGTGTGTGTGTGTGGGTTTTTTTTTTCTTAGTCTGTTAAAAGTGTTGGCATCTGTAACTGTCCTCGTGATCAAACTACACAATGTAAGTGATTTCATTGAAATAAAAATACAAATGTATCTTTAAAACTGCAACTGGTTTCCAAACAAACATGTTTTCTCTTTTTAGTTTATTGGTCCCATATGAGTGTGAGCAGCTCCGCTCATCTTCACAAAGTAACGTGTGTGTGTGTGTATGTATATATATATATATATATATATATATATATATATATATAGCATTTTATAATTCATATTGTAGAATGGTTTAATTATTACTTGGGTATAAACATTCCCAGTCACAAAAAACATTAAAGTTCTCATGACTTTCTCACTTTTCCTTTTAATGTTGCGAAGGCCTTGGTACTTTTGTCCTTCGTGAACAGCTGTTTTTACTGAAACTAGTGGAAGAGAGCTACTGTAACTCTAAACTCAGTTGTGTATTTCAGATGCATCTCAATCTCATCATCTGCAGAGAAACTGCTGCTCGATCACCAGAATGATGGACTGAATGCTTCAGAGAGGATTGTGAAGAGATTCCACTGGAACTTGTTCTTCATCACATCTGTTTTATTTCATGCATTTATTAATCTTCAGTGTCAACTGTTATTAATATATTCAGGTGATAACTTGTTAAAAGCACTGATATTTGTGCTACAATTTCACATGCCAATAAAAACGTATTATACAGACACTTCGTGTTTAATGGAATTATTAATTAATTGCATTTAATAGATTACATTTTCTATAAAACATTTGAATTTGTTTGTAAAAGCTGTTTTTATGCATGTTTGTACTAAGTCCCCTTTATTTCTATAGTGCTTTTAACAATACAGATTGTGTGAAAGCAGCTTTACAGTATTAAACTGGAAAATAGTGTGGCAATAATGCAAAAGGACCAGAGTAAACGCTCACTTTTCAGTTAAAAGCAGTTCATTGTCACACAGTAAAACATTTCAAAAACATTTAACCACAAGTTGGTTAAACTTAGAAATTAAAGTTCACCTGCTGCCTTAAAAATGTGAGTTAACTCAACTCAAAGATACTCTTGTTTCAACTCCAGAAGTTACGTTTTACCATTTATTAAACTAATGGTCATTTGTGGTTTCAACTTGATGCTCTGAGTTAAAACCACTTACTATGTTACATTATCAGCTCAAGAAAACTCAAATCAGACTTGTAACTGGTCTGCTCAAATATACACTTTATTGAAATAAATTCAAACAATGTTGTACAAGCTTTAACACTGGTTTGAGAATACAAATTCTTGTTCAGAAAACCGGTTTTAAAAAGCCATTTAAGAACACAAGTGCTTAAACATCAAAGTTTCTCTAATATTATACAGAACTAGAAGAAAGGTAGATGAGTGGTGTAACTGAGGGGGAAAGGCCATGTGTAATGATACAAAATAACTGCTCATCAATACTTTAAAGATTGTAAGTGTACTCTATATAAACAAGTACATGTAACTTTTTGACCTTTGAATGATTTGCACAATACTCGTTTAGTAAACTCTTACTAAAAGCAATAAGAACAAGCCTGTGAAATATGTCTGTTTCTAATGAATGCCCAACATTCAGCATTTGAGATTTCAGATAAAGAAAAAAAACAATGGTCAACTCATTTAATATTTTGTTACATTTGAACTTTATATTTGTACATGATGTTATTGATGACATGTTTAGGCACGATGTACAGTACTTGGATTGACTGACAGTCACAAAAAAGGACTAGAAAGCACTTTAATATGAATTATTACTGATTCTGGGATATAATAATAATAATAATAATGTGATAGTTAAGCGGATTGGCTTTTTCGCTACACGTACTGCTCTACAATGAATTCAGTATCATCAGTACATTGTGTAAACATATTTTCTTACATCACACATCTTGATTATCTCAGAAGTCTCCTCTGAAAGGAAGTGTGGAAGACCAAGGCAGCTTTTCTTCTGTTCCGATTTGTGTCCTACATACAATTATGAACAAGACTGAGTGACTCCAATATATAAATTACACCACTTACATTAGTGCAAATTGAGTTCATTTTTATTCATACCTCCTTATCAAGGCACTGTATAACACTAAGACTAAACCTCCTGCTTGATGACACAGCTGCTTTGCTCCAAAAGACATCAAGGGATCTAGTCCATCCAAGAATGACTGCAGTTGATCGGGGGAGATTACTCTATTAAACTCTGTGCTTATCTGAAACAGACACGTAAGACAGGAGGAAAAACGGAGCCACGGAGACTAGTGGTGGGTAGCAAGTACAGATGACAAGTAATCACATATGTAAATTACATGCCATCTTATAACATTAATGATTAAAGAGGTCACATAAAGAGGTCATGACAAAAGTAATACAATCAGGAAGAATAAAAATGTTTTAAAAATTAGAAAGATCACAATTACCTTGTCATAAAACAACAAGGTAATTGTCCTTATTGTCCTTCACACAGCTTGACTGACTCAGGAAAAATCTATCAAAACAAATATCTTGAGGTGACAATAACTTTGAGGAGGAATCAACAGCTGTAACTGTGTGAAAAAGCAGTAACGTTAGCATATCAGTAGAAGCAATATAGACTAAGCATATGAAATTGTACTATACAAAAATTAGTAGACAAACAGCTGTCAGAAATGTTTAAAAGTAACCAACTAAAGTATAAGCATTGAAAACCGAAGTCAAATATTAAGTTATTTTAGCATTTGAGGTTCTAGTAAACTGTAAAATTAGCGAGGGCAAACCCCGTGTTCTTACATTGCCCCAGTCAAGTGAGTCGTCATCTGTGAACACCCCTCAAGCCAGCCGCTGCCTGGATTTGAATGTTCTTCTGTTTTTGGAATTACAGTACAAATGCCTAGCGCGGCCAAAAAGCTGAGAAAGACGCTTTTTGGAAGCTTAATGTATCGCAACACCGTAATTCCACAAACAGACGTGCAGCAAAATCCAGGTGACGGCTGGCTTGACCAGGTGTTCACAGATGACGGCTCAAGTGACCACAGTCTTACATTCGCAGAGCACGGTCAATGTTCTCACACGCAACAACTGAAATAAATAATAAGAACTGCAGACTTCAGGTCGAAGACCAACTAAAATATAAGCACTGTGAACCAAAGTGATATAACTATTTTAGCGTTTCAGGTTCTGGAAAACATACTCGGTTACTAACATAACCTCAGTTCCCTGAGATATGGGAACGAGTACGGCGTCTTGCTTAAGACGCTTTGGGGAAAACTCCTTTTTCTCAGAATACTGAAGCCTTTTTCAATCACGCAGTGTAACTGCACAGCCATTGGTCCATGCAGTGTATTAAAAACTAACCAATGGCTCGGCAGCTCGGAGTCATATGTTGAATATCAGAATCAGAATTAGCTTTATTCGCCAAGTGTGTGCTTTTCATGAGCTGAACTCAAAGATCTAAGACTTTTTCTACACAAAAGGCCTATTTCTCTCAAATATTGTTCACAAATCTGTCTAAATCTGTGTTAGTGAGCACTTCAACAAAAGTGTTGCGTTTATAATTTTGTTCAGTGTGTATATATATTATATTATATTATATATATATATTTTTTTTTACCAGGGGTGGGATGGGATGGGTTGAGGTGGGCTCAAAATCTGCACAGTTGCATAATAAAAGTTATTAAAGTTATAACTAAATATAACTAATATATCTAAAACTATAAAAACATTTTTGTGACTTGAATAAAATAAATGAATTAAATTAAATTAAATATAAAAAAACGTATTTATAAAAACCAAAATATTAAATATGAATATGTACAATGACGCATTGCTGCAACACATTGTTTTTTCCATTAAATTATGTCGTAATAACGAGATTTTATGTCGTTAAAATGACTTCTTGTTCTTGTTAAAATGGCGTTTTCTCGTAATAACAAGTTGTCATTAAAATTACTTATTTTTCTAGCTAAAACAACATCTTTTATTGTAATAACGAGATATGTCATTAAAACATAATTATCTTGTTAAAATTACATAATTTTTCTTGTAATAACATATTATGTCATAAAAACGATATGCTTTTCCTGTTATAGAAGATATATGGTTGCAATAATGTATTGATATATAACTGAACGATTCTATATTGGAAAAAAATCATACGTTTTATGACATAATATGTTGTTATTACAAGAAAAACATTTTAACAAGATAGCATCTTGTTATTATGAGACAAAATGTTGTTTTAATGACATATCTCATTACGAGAAAACATGTCATTTTATATACATCTCGTTATTATGACATAATTAATTGGAAAAAATTATATGTGTGTGGCATCAATACGTCACCGTAAATATGTCTAAAAATAAATATAAAATATTTATTTTATCATTTTTATTTTATATTTAACTTTTTTCTCATTTTTATTTACTCTAACTTGATGTATCCAAAAACTAAAATCTAAAACTGAAAAAGAAAAATTTGTCAAACTTTAATATTAAGTTGAAAACGGAAGATCTAAAAATAAATCTAATTCAAAATATTCATAAAAATTGCATTTAATGTAATATAAACTAAATATTTTCCATATATTTATAATACAGTATTGATAGTTTTGACAGTATAAATGGGGACTTCATTCATGAAAAGGCACAGCTGTCAGTTAAATGTCAGGATGATGGAGTTTGTGGGTCTAGGTATCATCAGAGAGGTGGCAGAGTTGTGCAGTGCAGTGTTTGTCCTGTAGGTGGCGCACTGTTCTCATCACCGCGGCTCCTGCAGACACCGGCTCTGGGAGGCCATCCGCGCTCTGGGACACGACATGCACCAGGTACAGCTGACCCTGATCACGCACCTGCTAAACCAATGATCACGTGTCCAGAAACACACGGTCAGCACAAGCCCAGAGCCGTGACACACCTGCAGCAATTATACTGTAGGCCTACATACAGCAGCAGAGACGCAAATACAGCTCCACAGTCCAGCGGGGAAAACTGTGCACAAGGAAGATTAAAATGCATATATACGCAAATAAAAATTTACATTAAAATAGATAGATAACAAAAATATTTGTAAATAATAAAAAGTAAATATTACAGATACAAATAAAATAATATAAAAATTAAAATATATACATAGGCTATACATTACAGTAGCAAACATCAGACAAACTGGATGAGATCCTCAACATATGTATTACAAATGACAAAGTGCGCGTTTTAAAATCTGAAAAAACATTTATGCTTTGTATACGCATATACTTTAATTTGCCATATATGGTTTATTCACTGTATATTTAAATTTGTTATAGTGTTTTTGAACAGTTTTGAACAAATTTGAACAAAAACAACAACACAATAATAATAAATAATGAGCTGGTAGGCACAATATTTATCAAATAACTTTAACAACTGAATAAAGTTAAATATACACAATAAATTAGTTGTGTAGCCTACGGTAAACATGATCTCCCGAATGCAGCGCTAGCGCAATAAATTGTTTGCAAAGCACATCAAATAATTATCTGCTTCACAGTCATGCAGTCATGTGTAAATACATTTTTCAGTGTCTGAATTACCATATCAAATATTTGTGTCTTTATTTATGTTTTATTGTGGATGTTTTCTCACAATCACAACATTACATGCAGTTAATAATGTATCAGTTGTAATGTAATAACCTATAAGCATATTTAACAATTGGTTGAAGACAAATAACTGCAAAGTTCTGGCCTGTAGATTCAGTATGTTGTTCCATGCGCCGTTCATCAACATTCAGTCCCATCACATGAGTCGTGTTGAGTGATTCTTTAACAGAGTCGTGTGTTTGTGAACCAGACTCTGCTCATGCTGTGTGTGTTTTGTTCATTCAGTCAGTGCAGACGGTGTAATGTAAAGCATCGTAGTGGTATTGTGTGTTCTCGTCTCAGACGGCAGACGTTCGGTTGCAGTGAGATATGACTGGTTTCCCCGTGGAGCTGTAGATTCAGCAGTTTCTGAGGAACTAATCACAGGATGAGAGAGATTATGTGATGATCTCCGCCGGCTCATTAACACACTGGTGTAATAGTCTGAGGCTGGTTGCAGATGAGAAAGCAGGTTTCTGTCAGTCCAGCAGGAACAGGCGGCTGGTTGTTCTCAGACTGACGCACAGACGCTTCCGAGGAAGATCCAGTCACTGGATGTGGGTTCATGACGTCAGTGGTGGGCGCTGTGAATGTCACAATCTGCTTATTTCTGCTGGAGATTCCCAGAAAACATGTGACACTCATCTCATTTCAGACCGTTTTCATTCACATCTGAGACGCGTCACACAACAGAGGAATGTGATTGTTACGTATTTATACAGATTTCTGTATTTTCTGACCTGAAGTCTGATGAATGTGAGATATTGCTGATTTCATATATACTTAAAATACATTTATTCCATGCATGGATCATTTCTGACAGCACTGCACAAGCTACATTTCCTACATTTGTGTAAGAGCTATTATTAAAAACAAAAGTATTATCATTAAATACCTGTTTTTTATTTTACTGTGCAATAATATTAATAAACTAAAAATATTAGTTTTAATAATAAATTATAAATAATAATAACAATAAATATGGTTTATTTGACAGTGAAATAGTATTTTTGCAACAATAATTCATTTCTTAATTGATTTTTTTTATATATTTCATAAATAATAATACAATAAAAATATTAGCTTTAATAATAAATTAATAATAATAATAAATATGGTTTATTTAAGTGCAGTAGTATTATTGCAACAGTAAATTATTTCTTAAGTGATTTTTGTTGTATATATTTTAGTAATAATAAAATACAAATATTTATTAGAATAATATTAATAAAATATTATATTATAATATTTTTCTTAATTGATTTTTTATGTATTTT
>NW_015547716.1:310099-315211 GCF_001515605.1 Sinocyclocheilus anshuiensis
AATACACAAAACATTTACATGACATGTATGCATTTATCAGTCGCCAACAACAGAGGAGCAGCATTGCATCAAAGAGCCACAAATATTCCTAATATACAATTCCAGGTTTAGTACAAAACATGTACTATAGCAATAACAAATGATACAACAAAAGGCATTCAAATCATACAGCTCTGTCTGTTTTATGGAAATGTGTTTTATGTTTCCATTATTTGCTGGTAAGCAGAAAAGTGAGTAACTCAATGTCTCAATGTGCAGCGTGATAGTGAGGACTGACTTATATTGCACAAATGTATGAAATAAGGACGACTAGATTCATCAAATAAATGGAAGAATGAGTTTATTCCTGCAGTGGTTATTATAATGTGTGTTTATTGTGTATTTACTGCTGTACAAAACAAAAATAGCCTGGACGGCATTAAAGTCAGCAGACAGCAGCTCTGATGTTATAATGTGAGGATCTAATATACAGGAAATATTGGATAAAACAGTTCAATTTCATTAGAAACAGCGTGTTCTAGTGGATATACACAAATGGATAAAAATAAAAGTGCCAACAGGGGAGCAAATGCAAAGGATAATAAAGTAAAATGTTACAAATGTTGGTCTGCACTCATTAAGTCTTTTATTAGAATCAAAGCAGGGGATAGAATAAAGGCTTCGTAGTGACTAAGGCAAGTCTTTTATTACCAGATAGCCGAAACGTTTGTCTGTTTTATCCCCTGCTTTGATTCTAATAAAAGACTTAATAAGTGCAGACCAACCTTTGTAATGTTGGAAGAAATACGGCACCTAATTCAGCTAAAATAAATAGAACAGGAGCATAAAAACAAGCACAACACACAACAATAACCAAACTTAAAATCAAGCACAATAAAACACAGCAAATATGTATGTGATTTCTTGCTTGTTCCTGCTTTCTCTCTGTCGTGGTTTTGTAATATTCTTATTAATTTTGCCTCGGAAATGTTCAATAAAGCAGTAAACTTTGAAATTTTTTTTTTAATTATATTTTTAATCCACACTTTTCTCATGGTGATTTTGGATTTATGTAGTCTCTTAACTCTTGTTCTACCTGTTATTCAATTCATCTTCTTTAACTATATAGCGTTTGAAAGCTGAAAAACGTAAGATTCGACACGAAGTCTGTGTTCCAATCAGTTCATTATAGCAGGAGTAATACTTCAAAAAGCAGAAAGAAGCAGGAAAGAGACATTATGTTTGTGATCAGAAAATTCTCCTAGAAAGTCCCGTGATGCAGTGAGCAAAAGCATTCATACAAGCAGAGAAAACCCAGCAGATTTCATCAGAGATGCCAGAGGGAGAACAGAGACCAGAAACAGAACCTGCTCAAACTTTTGTCTTGATTTCAAATCCTAGTATTTCATACGGAATCGATAGTCACTCTTGAGTCTATTTGGGCTTCTCTTAAACTCTTCCTGCTTTCAAACGAGTCCAGGACTCTGCTGTAGACCAGGATTCAAGATTCATTTCATTTGAGGATGTCTCGTTTGACTGCTGGATAATGCTGGTTATATCTCTGGACCTCTTTGACCTTTGGCCCTGCCGCGTTTGGCTCTGCTGCTTGATGTTGCCTTTTAAGAGAGAGTGACATTAGCAGGTCGCATGACCTTTGACCTGCCGAACACTGTGATCCTCAGAAGAGCACGATCGCACTGGTGAAGTCTAGATCTTGAGTCGTCCATTCAGCGATAGTTCGGCGGAAATCAGTTAATTAAATCAGTGGCATTTGCCGTATGCATTGTTGATGATAATATCATAATTGTTATTTTAATGATTGTAAACCGACATTGAGTGTCACTCACTTTGCAAAAACCAAAAAATCAAAACAGCTTAGAGAGTTTTTGTTTGGAAACCAATAACTCAGTTGACCCAGATTCAATATATGCACTGGTTTGAGTTTGTCTTGTATTTCTATATAATTAAGCTATATGTATCACATCAACATTACTGCTGATTTTTCTGAATATCAGCACAAATCTGCATAGGTAAACAAGAAGTTAATACTGTGTTACATTTTAGACACACTATTGTCTGTTTTTTGCTTTATTTCACCAATGAAAATATTTTCTGAATGAATCAGCCAGCCATTTGAACGAATCAGTTGAATGAATGACTCAAGCATAAAAACCTATTTTCAGGTTTAGTCTCATATTTAAGTTGTTTCATATTTAAAAGTAATTTCATATTTTAGTATTTTAAATATTTTAAAACAGTGTAAATACATGTAAACACTGCTTCAGATGCTGCTTCTGCAGTGCAAAGATGGATTTTATTGATACTGATTTCAACTGATTGCTAACAGCCGATCGTGTTGTGTTATTCTAACAGAATTTATTGATTAAATGTAATAATTGGACAAGAAGGATGATGCATAGCTCTAATAAGGTTAGAAAACGTGTTCTTATAAAGGTAATTAACGTAATGAATGAGTTCATTCAGTCACTGCAGTGAACTGACCATTGCACAGAACATGAAGAATATTCTCATAAAAATTAAATATTGTGTAATTGTTGTTAAAAAATCCCAGAAAATATTTTTTGGCATAAATAAATATTTCTTGATAAAAAATGTTGTCAATATCACATCGTTAGCAGCATATATTCTTCTAGTATTCCTCTCTTTTTCGAGTATCTGACATCAGTATGAAGCACTAGAAGAATCATTCAGTGACAGACAGTAAAATAATCCTCTGTAAAATTAATCTACTTCAGTTCTGAAGCATTATATATACAGTGGGTACGGAAAGTATTAAGACCCCCTTCAATTTTTCACTCTTTGTTATATTGCAGCCATTTGCTAAAATCATTTAAGTTAATTTTTTTTCCTCATTAATGTACACACAGCACCCCATATTGACAGAAAAACACAGAATTGTTGACATTTTTGCAGATTTATTAAAAAAGAAAAACTGAAATATCACATGGTCCTAAGTATTCAGACCCTTTGCTGTGACACGCATATATTTAACTCAGGTGCTGTCCATTTCTTCTGATCATCCTTGAGATGGTTCTACACCTTCATTTGAGTCCAGCTGTGTTTGATTATACTGATTGGACTTGATTAGGAAAGCCACACACCTGTCTATATAAGACCTTACAGCTCACAGTGCATGTCAGAGCAAATGAGAATCATGAGGTCAAAGGAACTGCCTGAAGAGCTCAGAGACAGAATTGTGGCAAGGCACAGATCTGGCCAAGGTTACAAAAAAAATTCTGCTGCACTTAAGGTTCCTAAGAAACAAAGAGTGAAAAATTGAAGGGGGTCTGAATACTTTCCGTACCCACTGTATATATATATATATATATATATATATATATATATGTGTGTGTGATCAGGGTTGCAGCTGATAAAGTCACTGATTGATTACAGAACGAGTCCAGTGATGAAAGACGCTTTTCAGGGCTGTTTGTGTCTGTTTGGCTCTTCTGTCTCTCATGGGGAAGTGCTGCTCTGTTTTTGGGTCTCAGTGTCTGATAGAGATTAATTATTGATCGTACACAAAGTGAGACGGATCACAGACCTTCAGTCATGTAATGTGACGTGTTTCAGAGTCAAACTGGAAATGATGTAGGGTGGGGTTTTATTTGATCTTTGAGGATTTGATTGGGTTGTGAATGTTGAGCTGTGATATTATTGGTTGATGTTCATTCCCCGCCCACACGGCCTTGATTACATCAGCAGAGAAGGACAGTCATTTAAAAGAGTAATGGAATGATTTTCATTCACGTTGCAATTGTTGCAGACAGGTGTATTATAAAGCTGCTGCTGTGTTTTAGGAGGAAGGTGAGCGTTTGTGAAGAGGATGTGATTGACAGCCGTCTGAATGTCACTCAGAGCAGGGATTTATGGGTAAAACACTGCAGGGTTTTACTTCTGCACCCTGAGAACATCATGAGGAGGAAGTGAGTTTGGACGAGCAGGAACATTTCACATTCCACTTCATGGTAAACTATGCTGAAATACTGAATGTACTACAGTAAAAGCATAGGGGCCTATAAACAGTTTTATTCAGGTGTATTGTGTTTTATTTTTTCACAGTTCCATTTTTTCCCCAATTTATCTTTCCACAAATGTATTTTATTGATTAATTGATTGATTGACTCATTGCACAAATTCTATTTTGTTTTTCCTTAAATTCCGTTTTTTTTTCACAAATTCATGTTTTTTTTTCTAGATTCCGTTTTAATGGTTTAATGTAATTTGAATAATCAAAAAATAATATGCAATCATTTAAATTAATTAAACTTCAGCCATTTCACATTTTACTTTTTTTTCAATAATTGAGCCCTATGATTTTTTTTTTTCCCAGAAATTCTGTGTTGTGTGTTTTAACTTTTCTGGAAATATGATTTGATACAAATGTATTATTGGTGGTAATCAAATGAAGGCATAAAACATGAACAATTTAATTAATCTTTTAAAATGTAATCAAATGAAAATGTTACTTTTTTTTTTTTGCAAACAGAGTTGTACTGGTAAAATTAGCATTCCTTAAATCTTTTAATAATTGTATTATTGTTATTATTACTATTATTATTATTATTACTTTCAGAAATATAGTCTACTGTACAAGAGTAATACAATTCTGTCTTAATGTCTTTAAGTTGAATGGAAATTTTCTTTTACCAGGTTGTAGTGAAGCTCTCAAATTCAGTGACATACTCTTAAATTAGAGTAAATTCCTTTTTTTCTTTTTTATGGCAGCAGTGCCATCAAGATAATCGATTTACTCTGATTTTGCTGTGGGAGCTGCAGTAACTGTGGTGTTACCAGGGTAAATGTCACTGATTCAGATTGATAAAGGACTGTCTGAGTCTTCAGAGGATGAAGCAGCTCTTCGTGTTGTGCTCTGAAGATTTCTGAAGATGAGGCCCCTGCCCATCATCCTCCGCTGTTATTCAGAAATCAGACACAGAGCCTCAGATTGGACTGCATTATTTGTCTTTCAGGGAAACTAAATAATAATAAATATCAGATCACCTCTCTCTCTCTCCTCCAGGCCAGCACGGGCTGCCCCTTCTAACTCCTGGTTATCCGATGTTCTTCGTGAGCATCAGACCAAACTCAGGGCAGCAGAGAGAAAATGGC
>NW_015547716.1:316520-321438 GCF_001515605.1 Sinocyclocheilus anshuiensis
CAGCAACCCCAGCTGCTCTCTCTAACAATTTCTCTTTCTCTCATACCCCCCGTCAGGTTGGCCGGGGTGGGGGCACTGGTCTGCTCTTTTCTAACAATTGGAAATACTCAACCCACTCTCCCCTATGCAATTATACCTCATTTGAATATCATGCAATTACTGTAACAGCTCCTATAAAACTCCAGGTTGTGGTAATCTACCACCCTCCTGGCCAAATTCTAGCCACCTTCCTAGAGGAGCTGGATGGGCTGATGTCCTCATTCCCGGAGGATAGCAGTCCATTTTAGTCTTTGGCGACTTCAACATTCATCTGGACAAGCCTTATGCTACAGACTTCCATTCACTCCTTGCTTCATTTGATCTCAAACGACTTACCACTACAAGCACACACAAATCAGGCAACCAACTTGACTTAATTTACACACGCAATTGTGTTGCAGACAACATTATGGTAAAACCCCTTCATATCTCTGACCATTTCTTCATTACATTTAAACTACATTTTGCTACCTGTGTGCCACCACTCCCATCTTCTCCTTCTGTCCCCTCACTGAGGCAGAAGTATCTAAACTGCTCCTCTCCAGCCATCCTACAACATGCCCTCTAGACCCAATCCCCTCGCACCTTCTCCAAGCAATCTCTCCTACACTTTTATCAGCACTCACACATATCATCAACACATCTCTCCTCACAGGCACCTTACACTAACTATCAAAAGGCAAAATATACAGCAGGTGGAGCTCGCCCCTAAACTAGTGTGTCTAATACAATATAGTGAAATGTCTACGTGTGCACAATGTATGTCGCGCGACCTTCTTACCTGTTCCTTTCTCCAACCTCGGGTGTGATGAGCGCCCAATAATGAGAGGTTAACGAATGGAAATGTGAACAATAGTCAAGTGAGATATGTACAATGTTAAACACACAGGCTCACTATAACACAACTACAGAATGACACACAGAATGAAGTTTTGAAGCATCTAGCTTCGCGAGTGGTGTCTTCTCTCCACTTTTATGCCACGGGGGCACAAATCAGATTGAAGGTCTGGTCAGTGACTTCACGGGATCACGGGAACCAGGTGAGCGGCGTGGGCCAATAGGACGTGACTATGAAAGTGAAAGTAAAAACAAGAGAGACTTGGGAAAGAAATAAAGAGACATTAATACAACGCAAGGACGTAACATTGGAAAACAAGAAAAAAATAAAGAGGAAGAAAATGACATTTACAGTAGTTTCCCTGTCTGTGAGCAGTGTTATTTTACTATCACTGAGAGTTTGTGTTAATATTTCGAATTGGATTTTATTTTTAAGTTTTGTTTTCACTTTAATTTTATTTAAAGTTTTAGTCGTTTTGGTTTTGGTTATTTTACTACATCAAGTTAAACTAAATGAAAATAAGAAATGTATAAACTCATGTTAATGTTGCAAAACTCAGTTATGAAACAAACTCACTTTCAGCTGTAGCTCTAGCTTACCAAATTTCGAGTAAGAACTAGATTAGTCTAATCTATCAGAGCTTATTTGATGTTCTTTTCTCTATCTGAACTCAAATCTCACGCCGCTACTGATTTTACTAAAGTAAAAGTAATTCAAAGAGTTACTTGAGCACAAGAAAGTACTACATTTTTAATGTTCTTAAGTGTTAAAGGTAAAACAAACAACAACTTTTATTTATGAAATGTAGTGCCGTAAAAAGTATGACATTATGCTTTGGAATGTAGTCAAGTTTTCCAAAGAAAAACACTGATAAACTACAGATGCTTTTTTAATTTACTTGAGTAAAGTAAAAATACTTCACAACTGTCTGCCTCTGCTGACAGCTATATGGACAGGCTTCCTAAAACGCTTTGCTGTTTATAATGGTTGGGACCCCAAGGGGCTGATGGAGATCATGCTGGGAAAGCTGGAAGATTTGGGGAATCTTGCTCTAATGTCTGTAATGTTCTGGTAACATCTGGAGGCCTGTTTTGTGTCTCACACTCACTTTACTCTGGTTTATCTGTATGTATCGGTCTGTAGTTGATGGAAAGAGGATGTTGTGTTGCCATCAGACCTAAGAAGAATGATAATAATGTGATGATCTTCTAAAACATCCCGCTCCTACATCTGCTGAATAATCACATAGAAGTTATGATTTGTTTTAAGTCGAGAAACTACATGCAAAACCAGTGTTTTATTCCTCTCATTATTCTGAAGGCTTCTATTTTATTCACACTGATTTATACGACATTTTACTCCTAAACACACAGTGAAAATGTGTATGTTTTCTGTCTGTTGACAGTATTTTCTGATTTATGGAGTGATAAAAAGAGAAATCCAAAATCCCATCTGGAAAACTCTTTATGATTCTTTATGACTCGCTGGTTAAAAACAATAATTTTTAACCAGTGTTCCATGTTTCTGTTCTGGAAATGTCTGCAAATCAGTGCATGTTTAATTATATGATGCCACATTTACATATTTAAACATTACATTTCAGAAAACTTGTAATACCAAAAATGTCTGTAATTCTTAATGTAATCAATCAGTTGGGGAACTTTGGTAATAATGATGAGTTACTGCTTTACTTTATTCACCTGTGCTGTCTTGCCTTAAATCATACTAATATAAAATATCTGTATATCTACTGTTAAAAAATATATTTTTTATGAAATCATTTGATATTTTTGGACTGTCAGAGCCGCTGTCAATCATTCTGCATGTTTGGGTTTGTAAACTTTTGAACAGAATGATCATCAGTGTAAATTGTTATTACTTTATCTTGTGTTTAAATATGTAAATATTTCATGTAGCTTCTGAAGGGCTTCTGAAGGGCAGCACTATAATTCTGCAAGGGCTTTGTTCATGTAAACTCAAGCGCTCAGCTGTATTCTGCTTCCTCTCATCAGTTTTGCTTCATTCATCTGTTGCAGTGACATCAGGCCTTCATCTGGATCTGATGGTGTTTACGGCGCTCTGCTCTCAGACGGGACGCCTGGCTGGTTTCAAATTGAATTCTGGGAAATGTCCAGTGACTCCTGAAACTGGAGTTTTGCATCGTCCCACTGCGCTTTCACAAACGAACAGAGGACAGAGACGGTGAAGAGACGAGGATCACACTCTAGCCACATCACACTGCATATATCAATTAATTAATAATTACGTACCTCACTGTATAATGCACCTTCTGTTTATACTTTCCTTGCACACTATGTTGTATGTACAGTCATTTGCATTGAGCTGGTCTCTGCCCTCCTACCTCATAACTTGCACTATATGTCATAAAGCTTAATGTATATACACATAATCTATACTTATTTATATACACTGTTATTTGCACTTCTGGTTAGATGCTAACTGCATTTCATTGGCTCAGTACTTGTACTCCGCACAGTGACAATAAAGTTGAATCTAATCTAATCTAATCTAATATTTACATAATAAATCATCAATATTATTGGCTCTTTTAATTTCGAGAGGGTAAAACTATTTTTTCAGAACGTCCTGGCAGTGCATTCTCAGTTATGATCAAACATGCTTTAAATAACATTAATGGAACATTTCTTCAGAGGTATCCAGTCTTTCATAATGCTAAAGTACAAAAACATTATTTATACATCATTCACGGAATGTTTTTATTCTGAAATGTTCAGCTCATCTGACGTGTTTAAGTGTTGCTACTTGTTTCAGAATGTTCAGAGAAGATTCAAAAGTAACATTCTCATTATGTTGCAAAATGATACATTGGAATGTTCCCTTAACGTTCATATAACCAAGAAAAAGATTTTTAAAACATTTAAAAAAAAAAACTGGATGTTTAAGAAATTACGGTTTCCTACCTTAATGGGAACCTTAAAAAAACGTTATTGGAAATTGTTAGCTGGGAAAAGAATACATGTGGATTTTGTCGTCTTTTATCAGTATGTGCTGTGCCGAAATCTGCAGACATGAACTAAAATACTCTAAACTAGAGTTTTGATGTAGTGGAATCTGTATTATATTGAGCATTTTCTTCTCTTTATATTTGACACTGACTCGATCCGCTGAGCAGCAGTGACGCGTGTGTGTTTTAGCGCCCGAGAGTCCAGCAGTCAGAGCCAGAGACAGTCACGGTGCCGGACGAACCGGAGCAGAGCGGGTTTATCAGGTCAGTAGCTGCTGTTTGTTATCATATATTGGGCTTTAATCGCGTTATTCCTGCGTTTAACGCGGAGCGCGCGGGTTGCTGGACTGGACAAATGTGTCAGAATCGCTCATTTCTCGCTCCTCACATGATTATGAGCTACATTATCTGAGATATTATATTTTATGAGGTAATATTCTCAGATGTGACGGTTTCAGGTGATATTTCGCTCTTATTTGCTCTCATTAATGTGAGTTCGTCTCCTTCATTAATCGGATTGAAGTGTCAGACGGGGACAGAATGGTATGAAATGTAATATCTGACTGTAATACTCAGTATTGTGTTGTGTTGTGTAATGTGATGATGATGATGATGATGATGATGATGTAGTAGTTGTGATGTTGTGTTCAGGTGTTATATGATTATTTTCATTCATGGCGTACTTGTTTTGTCCACATTTAATGAGAAAACCAACAGTTATTTCAGTTAGTGCCCGAGTTAGAGCAATGGTTTTGTTTATGAACGTTTTAACTAGTCAGTATATATAGAGAAAAAAATAGGTTTAAAATAGGGTTTATTTATGGTTAAAAAAAAGAAGGTAAAAATAGGTTTCTTTTTATGATTAATTATATTAAATAATATAAAAATCATTTTTATAATAAAATGTATTTTATAATCTTATACATTATAATAAATGTAAATTTAAATTAAAAATTGTATGCAAACATGTAAATTGCACGTAATGCAGTTTTTAAATTAACTTATAAATAATACAATTTCTAAGCTATTTGTTAAAATATATTCAATTACACAAT
>NW_015547716.1:321623-345673 GCF_001515605.1 Sinocyclocheilus anshuiensis
ACACACACACACACAGACACACACACACACACACACACACACTGCATTCCATTACTGGGTCACATCACCCAATCTCACCAATTAATACAATGCTAATGAGTGAGACTCTATTGTCTGCTGATCCGGAGCGCTTCAGGCCGACGGGACAATAGCAGCTCAACCATCACGTTTCCAGTCAGACTGAAAGTATTTGGGACAGTGAATGACTGGAGTCTGTGTTTGAGTGAATATGCTTCTGGCTTCCCTGCGATCCATAACCAGCAGATGGGCCGCATTAGCCGAGGCTCCGCAGACACGTGTTTGTGTGCGACATGAGCGAAATCTTTTATAACATTCTAACATTATAAATGTCTTTACTGTCACTTTTGATCAATTTAATGCATCCTTGATGAATAAAAGTATTAATTTCTTTCCAAAAAAAGAGAGACTCATTAGAATGATTTCTGAATGATTTCTGTCGATGATGAGCTCAAACTCTTATGGGATGTTTGTTTTGTTGTTGAATTTTGAAAAGTATTTTCTGAAAGTACATTTGCTCCGATGCGTTTGTCTTCTGGTGGATCATTAGTTCAGAATCTCAGCACGTTCATTCCTCTGTTTACGTCAGTAATGAACACTAATATACATGAGTACAAATGTTAAATCTCTCGGCACACGAGAGCTGTAGCTGTAGAGTGTAGATCTGAGATCAGAGATCATTCACCGAGCCGAGCTCTTTCAGTCCAGTAATGTCTATATATCAAGATCTGAGCTCATATTCTCTGTCACGTATCAGCATCAATGCTTCATGATGTTCAGCGCGTTTATTCTTGTTTTACATTATTTCTCTTTTGCGTCTGATTCAGGGTGCTTCTCAATAATTGCATCTGTTTTGCATCTGATTATAATATCTCTTTCGGGCATCTTTGAAAGCATATTTATGCATATTAATATTTAAGCATGAGTTTTAGTTGCTATGAGACCGTTCCTGTCCTTCTGATTCATTCAAGAATGAATTAAGTGACTGTGTTTATGAATGAATCATTGAATCATTGATTCATCCAAAATACTTATTTTGAACGAGTAATTACTTATCAACTGCTAGAAAGCTATGTTCTGGTGAATTCAGACATATACTCTGTTCACATGTTGTTTTTCGCTGGCTATGTGTAGTAGGGAAGTATATGATTCCATATCCAGCCACTGTCTCTATAAAGTGACGACTGAATCATTGATTCGTTCAAAACCGTGGAGTCATTCAGTAACGAAACATTGCTCTGCTATCTTGCAGCTATTTTCATTTGTGAAATAGAGCAAAAACAGACAATATAGTGTGTAAAATGTAACTATATTAATTCTTGTTTATAATATCGCATTTGCACTCATGCAGATAATCGGTAATTGTTTGGTGTCTGTTAGATCATGTGATGTGTGATCTGATGAAGATTTTATATCAGGTTATGAGAATAATCTGCAAGCCCAACAGATCATTAACCAATGAAAACTGACCGACTGACTGGACATTAGATCTTATTATACAGACGCTTCACGAATAAATCAATAAATGGACATGAGCTAATGAATGAATGAAAAGTGACGTGACATGTGGCCAAGTGTGGTGACCCATACTTGGAATTAGTGCTCTGCATTTATCCCATCCAAAGTGCACACACACAGCAGTGAACACACACACACACACCGTGAACACACACCCAGAGCAGTGGGCAGCCATTTATGCTGCGGCACCCGGGGAGCAGTTGGGGGTTCGGTGCCTTGCTCAAGGGCACCTCAGTCGTGGTATTGAAGGTGGAAGAGAGCGCTGTACATTCACTCCCCCCACCTACAATCCCTGCCGGTACGAGACTCGAACCCACAACCTTTGGGTTACAAGTCAGACTCTCTAACCATTAGGCCACGACTTCCCCAGTGATGTTAATGATGTAAGTGTGAATGATTTTATTATGCGAAACATGAAACCAACAGTGAAACGATCAGTTATTTGAGCTCAGAATGAGACCAGTGACCAATCAGAATGGGGTATTACGGTCCTGTGTGTTTCCTCTTCCTCCTGTGTGGCGTTTCTCGGTTTGAGGTTAATCAGACGGGATGCTGTGTTGACAGGCTGACGCTGTGATGTTGTGCTCCTATCAGCTACAAGAGGACACACACAGAGACAGGACTAGTGTGTGTGTGAGTGTGTGTGTGTGTGTGTGTGTGTGTGTGTGTGAGTGTGAGATCTCAGGCCTGAGGACGGGGGAAGCGCAGGACAAAGACGGTCTGTTTGCTGCGTCTCTGTTGGCGGCTCATTGTTCTCGTCTTTATCTTCAGTAGGAGGGTTTGGGAGACGGGGCTCTGGAATGTCCTCTTTCCCAGCATGCACCGCTGCACTCCGTGTGACCTCTGCGTGACGGATGCTTTAGTGTCCAGCGCAGGGACGACGTCTTCACCGACACTCTAACCCTTCACTAAAGTTGAGTCTGATCCATCACCTGTAAAAATGAGCTATAGTCCTTTACAGTCAATCATTTTCAAGCAGAAATATTTGAGTTAAAGTATTTCTGAAATATATAAGGCATCTATGTAATTTCTTGTATAAAGCCCCAAGTTATGCTCTGAAAACTTAATTAAATATTAAAATATTATTGTTTTAAATATTAATTAATTAACAATTAAATGTACAACTATATTTGAAAAATATTTAGTTTCTATTAATTAGTATTATTATTATACATTTTTGCACTAATAGTACTTGTATTATTTATGTATTTACTTATTTATGTATTTACTCATTTCTTAACTTAATTAAAAAATGTAATTACTCACATTTTGTATGTATTTATGTATTTTAATCTAATATTTATTTCTTTATTCATTCATTCATTTATATCAAATTATTACTTTAAAATATTTTTATTTATTTAAATGAAATATTTATCTAATTTACCTGATTTTTGTTTATTTATTTTAATTTATTATTTGCTTATTTTAATATAATCAGTTTTTAATAATTTAGTTATTTATTTAAATGAAATATTTATTTGTTTTAATTCTCTAAACATTTCCATGGGCCCCTAACACTCTCTTGCAGTCCCCGGACCCCAGTTTGAAAACCCTTGGTCTATAAAACTTAGCATATGATATTTGAGCTGTAAAGTGTCAAAATAAGGCAGAACAAGTGCGTTACTTTAAATGTGATTTTGCTTATGTTCACAAACTGATGCTCTGTGCTTGAACAGGCTGTGACTGGAGAACATGAGCAGATCATGATCATAATATATCTGCAGTGTGAGAATTCACAACAACACACAGAGACGCTCAGTTCAGGCTCGCCAAATCCTCCCCACATTTGCATAATCTTAAGAGGCCCGAGACACACACTCTCTCTCTAACACACACACACACACACACACTCACACACACTCTCACACACTCTCACACACACACACTCGGCCCACTTGTGCAGTTTAATTGCTCAGCAAACACAGCAGTGCCGCTTCATGCAGCGTTTCTTCTGCAGACTGTTCTCCATGAGCAGCTCTGACGCGTCTGCAGTCAAACAGCCCTAAATCTGTCTGAAAAACAAGAAGCAAAATACTTTTTCAAGTTTTTGCACGCAAAGAAATACATAAAGAAAAAATCCACATCACCAAGTTAAGTAAAATTAACAAAGTGAATAAATACACTAAAATTACAACATTTTTACTCAGATATGGCTAGTAACTTTAACAAATAATTACAAAGAAATAACAAGTAATACATTAAATTAAATGTGACATTTTGAAGTGGAAAGACTGAAACAGTATATTCTTGTAAAATGTAGCCTACTATAATAATCTCTTTTATTTACAGCTGTAAAAAAAAAAATAATGCATACTTTATTTTACACCTTTTTAAGGCAAGTTTTAACATGAAATTAATTTATCTCCATTTTAAACACATTTTTAGTTTGTCATTGCACTGGCATTAGCACACGTTGCATTCATTGAATGAAGCAACATGGCATTGAACAACCTACACTGTAAAAATTTTTTTTTTTAAAGTTGCAAATAACACTATTGGAGTACATTTTACAAGAAAATAATATTTCAGTCTTTCTACTTCCTTTATTTGTGAAATTTACCAGCAATTTCTGAGTGAAAATTGTTACGCAGTAAATCCAACACCAAATTATTTCCAGTGCTGCCATAAGCTCTATTCTTCAGCACAATGATAACCACAAACATTGCAACAACAGAAAACCTTGTAGATGTCCAACCTAACTGAACATTGCCTAAATTCATAAATTAACATTTAAAGTCAACAGAATAATCATTTAGTTGCAGTGTGTTTAGGGTTTGTCCATTTGGCTCTTGCTGTTTACATTATTGAGCCGTAATGCAGGTCTGATGGACAGATTGACTCTATAGGGAAGATCTCAGATTACAGATGGAGCAGGAAGAAAACACCTCGCGTTTACCGCTGTGTGCCTTCACACATGAGCAGCGAGGGGTTTTTAATCCAGAGAGGCTGAGAGCTCGGCTCTCTCATGCTTTCACTGCTGCGCTGAGACCAATCAGCCTTTCTTCACAATCCTGGGAACCTCCTAATGAGGACAACACCAGCTGCTCTGAGGACAGTTATGCTCAGAGTTTACAGTATTAAGCTATAAAATACATCATGTCGGCGGGTAACAATGCAGGTCTTGTTTTGTTGTTCCATTGCTGGCTGAAATCATAATCTCCCTCCTCTAATCTTCGTCTGGGCTTGGAAATGCTTATAAGAGATTGAGGTCAAAAACCCATTAAAATCAGCACATTAGAACTGAATCAAATGAAAAACCCTCCACACATCAATCAGGAGAGAGCCAGGAGGTCACGTGACTCCAGGGATTCGAACGGGCCAATCAGAGCAGGCGTGTGGACAATAGGTATTAGTGCTGTTCTGCAGGAGCCTAATTCAGTGTGTCAGCTGTGACACATTCACATTCACACTGACGAACCCAGCAGCACAGCTCTCAGATCAGTCCTAGAGGAGCTTTCATTCTGTTGGTTAAGTCAAAACACTACAGGCAAAGCACTGGTGAATTTCAACATTTTGCTTCCATACCATGTCTTCTTTCAGACTAGTGTAAAAAGGAAACATCCAAAATACACATTTAAGTGTTTATTTTATTGCACTTTATCTATTTGTGTCTGTAGATTTAAATTGCAATCCATATTTTTTAAAGTTTGTTTCTCCACTTCAGCTGCACTTACATACACTAAAACTTAGAGTTTTATTCCTCTCTACATTCTGAAGGTTTTTACTGAGGGATTTGTTTATATTTCATTCACACTGATTTATACAACATTTTATTTGTTAAAAACATGGTGAAAATGCATGTATTTAAAGGCAATGAGTTTGTTTCTCCACTTCAGCTGCACTTACATACACTAAAACTTAAGAGTTTTATTCCTCTCTATATTCTGAAGGTTTTTACTGAGGGGGTTGTTTATATTTTATTAACATTGATTTATACAACATTTTATTCTTAAAAACATGACAAAAATGTATTTTTTTTCTGTCTGTTGACAGTATGTTCTGATTTATGGAGTCATAAAAAGAGAAATCCAAAATCCCCTCTGTAAAAATCTTCAAGTCTAATATGTCAACAAAATCAAACAACATTTTTGAATCTGGTTTTATCCAATGTTTAGATTTATTTTCTGGAAATGCTTGCAAATTAGTGCAATTTTAATTATAAAATGCCTCATTTGTGTATTTAAACAACATTTCAGAAAAACATGTCATGCAAAACAAGTTAAAAATACAAGTTAGCTAAAAATTCACCTGTGGAGCCTTTAGAGTGGCTTACTTTATGTATTATGATATTATTCTGAATGGTCATTATTTATGAAACAGCATATTTTTCAAATTATAAACAAAACAAAAGCAATAAACATTCTTTAGTTGTTATATTCCAGTTTTGGCTGTATATTCCTTATTTCAAATATGATTCTTTGTTGATTCCTAGATGAAGTTCTTGGTGTTTCATTAGAGGTTCTTCAGGTCAGTGTCTGGGTTTATAGCACATTAGAAAAGATCAAGGGTTGTTGTTTAAGAAGAACCTTTATTTTTGTCAGTTCAGACAACCCTTGTGTGTGTTTGTGTTTGTGTTTGTGTGGGTGTTTCTTCTGTGCTCTGCCGCTGTAATTCATCAGTATGACATGAAGAAAAACACCTCCAGCTCTCAGACTCTTTCACTCTCATTACAGTCTGTTAATGTTTGTCAGAGACGCACAGAAAGTAAAGCAGTTGTTTGCCTGTGTGAATTAATGTCCAAGTCTTGAGGTGAAAGATTAGAATATAATTACTCGTAATAATTATAATCAGTCATAATGACACTGAGCCTGCGTGTTGATCTGGAATCACACTGTAAACAATAGTTTATTATTAGAGATTATTAGAGTATAGGCTTTTACAGGAAAATACTTCAGTCTTTTTGCATCAAAATTTAACTTTAATTCATTGCATTAGTTGCCATTTCTTTGTCATTATTCTACACCATTTATGTTCAGTGTATTTGTTTTGTGCTGGAATATCACATACGTCTGGTCTGTTTTAGTCAGTTGTGTCCTTCTGTTGATCCCAGCATCCTCTCATAAACCCTAATGGCTGGTGTATGGCGAGCCGTCCTGTAGCTAAAGTGAGCTGGTGTTTGCGTCTGGTCATTACGGGTCAGTGTTTTACCTCACCTCATCAGGTTACCGTGTTCATGCGGCTTGGCAGAAGGTTTCAAGCTGCATCTAATGGAGGTTATTCAGAGCTGGATCTCCAGAGAGCTCAAGACGAGATCTCCCTCTGAGATTGACCTCAGAGAGTAATGCGATTGGCCTCTCGTTTGACCCGTCTTCAGCATGTTTTAAAAAGTGATCAAACCAGAGACTCACTGTAGGTTTGAACTTTTTATGGATTTATAACTAACTGAGATGCAAACTGAATCTCTGAGATGTCATCAAAGTGTGTCCATTCATGTAGATTCATGAACTAACAGGGAACATTCTCAGAATGTTCCGGCAAGGTTCTCTGAAAGTTATAAACAAAAACAAAAAATGATTCCAGTAATGTTAATAGAATGTTCATTCAGAGTTATCTGGCCATTAATAATGTTAAAGCACAAAAACATTATTTATACATCATTCATGGATAGTTTTTTTTTCTGAAGTGTTTTAGTTTAACATTTTTTAACATGTTACGTCTAAATGTAAAAAAATTTTAAATGTTACAACTTGTTTGAAAATGTTCAGAGAGCATTCAAAAGTAACATTCCTATGTTTCCAAAATGATGAAATGGAATGTTCCCTTAACATTTGCAGAACTAAGAAAAAACATCTCTGAAATATTTAAAACTGGACGTTTTGAACATTCAGAAAACATTCAGAAATAGCATTTTCATAACTTAATGGGAACAATAGCTAAACGTTCTTAGAAGATGTTTTTGTTATTTTGTTACGCTCATGTCGTTTCACTGGATTTTCAGTGTTGATTCACTGTTTTCGTTCTGGTGTGTAAATGCAGTTGTTGTTCTCAGTCCAGATGGAATGAAGCGGAGCGTCTCTCATGAACAGCTGTGTTAGTGTGAGCACATATATCAGATTTACTGCACATTATCAGCTTTTTCTTTTCATCTGTCACTGAAATTCTTTATTTTGAGAGTCTGCTGCTCCATATGCTTACAGATGCGATCTCAGACGAGTTCATATGAGCGGAGAGTTAAAGACAGCTGGAGAAATGAACAATCCTACAGACGCAGTGAGATTAGGACCATGATCCTCTGCTCTGAATGCGCAAAGCCTGCCGTTTAGCTCTTGCTCTCTGCTGGGCTTCGGATGTGTGTCTGTTAACCTGAGTTTAAACCCATTTTGGGCAAACCTTTTCAGAAACACTGGAGGACGATGTAAAGCTGATGTCTGAGACGTTCATGTTTGGTTGAGTTGGTGCTTCATCAGAGCTGTGGTGCGATGGTCAGCTCACAGGTTGTGTTTCACTATTCCACCGTGTCTAATACAGGCAACAATTAAAAAAATAGCTTTACCAATATTAATTTATACGTTGTTTAAATTTTCCTGAAGGTAATTTGATTTTTGTTAACATTTTACAAATGTGATTCAAATTGTGAAATTACAAAAATAAATCTATGCAGTTAAAATATGCATCACATTTTCTTTGGAAAATATTTAAAAAATCTATAACATTTAAAATATATATTTCTGAAGACATTTTCCTGCAGACATTTTATATATATATCATTTTATATATACACATTATATATATATAATGACCTATTTAATTAAAAATATATTATTTCTGAAGAAAATGTAATATGCATTTTTAACTGTAAAGTTTTAATAATTATTTTTCTGAAGGAAATGTGAGATTTTTTTAGTTTTCTATAGAACATTAGATAAAAAATTTTTATTCTATAGTTTCGATTTTCTAAAATTGTGATATGTATTTTTGCATAGACATATAGCTAAAGAAAATATGTTTTTTATTTATTTATTTCTTTTATTTATGTTATTTTTTGTACATTTTCTGAAGATGTGAGTGCTGTCCATGCAAACTTTACTACCATATGATTCTCGGGTGTTGTGTGTTTTTATTGGTGGTTTTATCACAGTGCTGTGCGGTTGCTAAGGTGTGTGGGTGGTTGCTAGGGTGTTTGTGATCAGAGTCCTGCACCTTCTTCATATATTCTGACTTTACAGACATGCGTTGGAGTATTTTCACCAGTGCTTGTGTATTAATTGTAGGTTCTGTTCTCCTGGGAATCTCCATAGGGGTCCAGAAGAAGGCTGATCCGGATACTATAGATCCAGTTTGCCTGTGAAAGGCTGAGGTCGCACACACCCCTCTCAGTGTAACTAGAGACGGCTGGTTTTGTTCACCTGTAACATAAGCTGCCATCTGTATTAAATTCACCGGCTCTGTGTTTCCGACACACCTAACAGATGCTCACGCGCTTAATTTCCACTTATTTGATTTGTGTGCGGTGGGAGTGAAAACATCCAGTGCAGTAGGAGGTAAAATCACTCCAGATCCTGCGAGTTTATCTGGGCTGGTTAAAAGCGCGGGGCAGTGAAATTGAACGGGCCCGACTGTGATTGGATTCTCCATGGTAGAAAAAAATCCAATTAGCTGTATGGTGCCCGCAGTCAGACCTGCTGGGATTACGATCCGCCTAAAGTCCTGCGAGAGAGTGATAAATCCAGCACACGCACAAAACAAACATCCCGAGGGTGTGGAGACCATTCAGTGATGGATGCGGCGTTTCCCACACGTCTGAAACACACTGGAGCTGCTAGCTGCTGGAAAAACACAAAACATGCGATAAACAACAAATAATGTGACCTTTAACACAATGGTTTCATGCATTTAATACTTTTAATCAAAAGTGTTTTATTTATGTAAATTATTATATAATATTGATATTAAAGTATACAATTATTTCTATTAAAATAAATAAATGTAAATGGTTATTCTATACAATATTTATAAAGTATACATTTATTGATATTAACATATTAATATTAAAATATTACATATTACAAAGTATTTATATTAAAGCGTAAGTTATTTCTATTCATATATGTATTAAAAATAAATTATACATACTAGTGTTGTCACGGTACCAAAATTTCAGTATTCGGTACCGATACCAGTGAAAATCCACGGTTCTCGGTACCAATTTCGGTACCAAAGCAAAACACAAAAACATGCTAATTGAACAACATTTTTATTAATAACGTTAAACAAAAATTAAATGTACAAAACCAATGCGGTACCGAAATACCGGGTCTTTTGACAACACTAATACATACAATATTATCTAAAATATGTATATTAAAGTATTTATTTTAATAGTATTAAAACAATTATACATAAAAAGTATGTACAATATTAATATTAATGTATACAGTTATTTATTTTAACATTTCTCTTAAGAATAAATTAAACAGACTATTATAAAGTATTTATATTAGTGTATACAATTATTCCTTTTAATATTTCTATTAAAATAATGAATGAAAATATGATGAAAAAATTATAAATACATTATTATATAAACTGTTACAATATACAATGTATTAAATGTTTTTATTAATATTCCTATTGAAATTAATTAACGAATTAATATGCGCATAATACGTTCCCAATCTTATTGAAAACAAGACAAGACCACACAAATTTATTACAAACAATATGAAACTTAAGACTTATTGTGCTTGATTGGTTTAAATTGAGTGAAAGTTTGAACTACATTTAGTCATTTTGCAGACGCTTTTATCCAAATTGGGGAATAGCTATTCTAGAGCTAGAAATGCATAAAAAAGGCTTTGTGAAAACAACGCTGCAGGGTCACGTGAATATAATCGTGATAGAGATGCCAAATATACCTGTGCGGTCCGTGTAAACTCTGTGTGTGGGAAACACTGGATATACGTCTGTAAGGGTCTTATGTAATGCGTGACAAATCACAGAATCACCAACTGCTTTGGCAAATAGATTTTTATACCCAAACACTTTCATTTCACGCTCAATAAACAAATGTAGTGTGAATCTTCAGGAACGAGAATCAGCCGTGAACAGCGTCTCCAGTGCTTTCTACTTGTTCTCATTGACCGCGTGTCCAAACCAAGCATATTCAGCTCAGGTATCCAGACGTGGAGAGCGTATGACGCTGATGGTTTGATGCTTCGAGAGCTCGGCCGTGGCTCTCTTCAAACACGTCTGCAGGGAGATTTAGAGTTATGCGCTGGGAAACACGCTCAGGACTGATACTAGCTTGTGCTGGCAACAAAAGAGGTGAAATGTAATTAGGGCTGCAGGCGGGTTGGGAATCCTTTGAAAACACAAGTTACAAATTCCCCAGCCTTCAGTCCTTCAGCATTTGCATGACAATCAAGAGAAAGCTAGAGTGCTTCTGAAGTCGGGCAAGGTTTAACAAAGCGTTCCCTCGACGTGTCCCATTCAATCTCTGACTTGTTTTACACCTTTAGCGTTTAAACAGCGTCTGACTTTAAAAGCTGCTCGTCTCTCGGCCTTCAGCGGGCGTTTACGAGGTCGTTTTGGTAGGAAATAATGAAATGTGTCTCTAAGCGCTTGCCGTAGACATGCTGTGCCGCGCTTGTTCTTCTGACAGTGAAATATGTGTCTCACATTGATGATGTCAGCGTGTCAAGAGGCTCTTCTAGCTGTGGATGTGTGGCTGTTGTCATGGTGAACTTTGCTGAAACGTCAGAAACAGAAAAAGCCTCTCAAATCAAAGATCTATTAAAAACATAGTGACATAACACTCTATATTAATTGGCTTGAAGAACCTTTTTTGTGACAGCATGAGGGATAATATTCATTAGAAGCATGTGACCATTGACGTTTGATTTTCATATTTTATAAGCTTGTTTTTAATCTTTTCATATTCTCATGTCATCATCATGCTTTTCGTACATTGTTGAGTTTTCTAGTGAGCTCGTTCTTGATAGTTATTAGCAGAGACACAGTCATTCAGAGCTAGTAGAACCTTGTTAACTTGTTAAATGAGGCTCCGGGGAGCAGTTAAGTGGTTTAAGATCTTCATCCCATTTCCAGTCATTACAGTCTGTTCTCCAATTAAATGAACGACTGATTGGCCTCCTACACCTGGATATGAAGAGCGTAAGTGAGAATGCAGAGAGTTTAAACGGCAAGAATCATTCATGTTATTGTCAGCGTTGATGTTCACAGTTAAATGAAACATTGTAGCAGTTAAATATAACTTTGTAGTAGTTAAAGGTAACAGTTAAATGTAAAGTTGTAGCAGCTAAATGTAACATTTGTAGTAGTTAAAAGTAACATTTTAGCAGTTGAATGTAACATTTGTAGCAGGAAAATATAATATTTTAGCAGCTAAATGTAACTTTTGTAGCAGTTACAGTAAATGTAACAGTAACCATTAAATGTAACATTTCTAGCAGGTAGATATAATATTGTTGCAGTTAAATGTAACATTTGTTGCAGTTAAAAGTAACATTTTAGCAGTTGAATGTAACGCTTGTAGCAGGTAAATATAATATTGTAGCAGCTAAATGTAACATTTTAGCAGTTGAATGTAACGCTTGTAGCAGGTAAATATAATATTGTAGCAGCTAAATGTAACATTTTAGCAGTTGAATGTAACGCTTGTAGCAGGTAAATATAATATTGTAGCAGCTAAATGTAACATTTTAGCAGTTGAATGTAACGCTTGTAGCAGGTAAATATAATATTGTTGCAGTTAAATGTAACATTTGTAGCAGTTAAAAGTAACATTTTAGCAGTTGAATGTAACGTTTGTAGCAAGTAAATATAATATTGTAGCAGCTAAATGTAACATTTGTAGCAGTTAAATATAATATTGTAGAAGTTAAATGTAACATTGTATCAGTTAAAAGAGAATGAAAGCGTATCACCCTAACTGCCGAGTGGCTGTTTTTAGAATAGCACACTGTTCTGTATGAAGTATACAGCAGCAGTAGCGAGTGTAGTGTGCTGCAGTCCTTCACTGTAGATGATGTGAATGTGAACATCACAGCTGACAGTAATGTGAAAGATTCTTGGCGTTTGAATGCGCTTACGCTCCCGGCAGACACTTTGAAAGCGTTGAGAGTGAATGGATGTATTGTTGACTTTCAGCTAGTGTAAGCACCCCTACCAGTGCAGATGCCCGTAACGCTGACGGCCCTGCCTGGGCAGTGAATGCTCGGCCTGCTGGGATCAGAGTCTCTGGGCTCTATTGTTGAGAATGGAGAGTGTGGGTCTGTCTGGTCAGAGGTTGATGGACCTCCTCCTGCTCCATGTCACGGTCAAAGTCTCCGCGTTCAATGGGACAATGCATTTTTACCGTGCCATAAACCAGACACTGAAGCCAAACATGACAAAGCAGGGAACATGACGGGTGTTTACTGTTTATCATGAGAAAGAGCGGCCTGCACTGTGTGTGGTGGTTTGGAAGGGTCTCCACCTCTCCATTGGACGGCTTATTGTACTTCCTGTCCGCTGATGATTGGTGGACTCTGACAGGCTTTGTGTTTGGCTCCTGATGATTGGTCAGGCTGGACATTATTAAGCATGAAGTTTCAGAATGAAAGAAGCTCTGGAGGTTTTTACTGCGGCTGGAACTCATTCACGCAGATGACAGCTGAAGTGACATCAGTGACCGAACGTGAGCGTAGAAAAACTTTCCTGATTATAGAGACTCTTCTGAGCTCTGACGGATGCCAAATATAAATTGCTTAATGGCACTTTTGTATTGTATCAAGCAAGGTGATGTTTACTTCACCAAAACTCAACTTTGTTTTTTTCAATATGCATTTTATCATGCAAATCAATGAGAAATGTACAAACAATACCAGAATCAAAACACAACACTTATTTTACAATAAGTATATCATATATAAGTATTTTAACAAATGAAAAAGTGTTGGTGATTTAAGCGTGTGATTTAAATCCAGCATTTTAGTTTATATTAATGGCTGTTTTGTGTGTAGCAGGCAATTTTATACAAGTGTATATTTTTATATCATTAAAAATACTTAAGTAATAAATAAATTATAATAAAAATAAATAATAAATTAATTAATTGGTTAATTAAATAATAATAATCAAAATAAATTAATTCAAAAAAACACTTTTTTACAAACATAATATCTAAATATTTAAATAAAAAATGACTGATAATTTCTGTTTATGTGTGTAGGTATAATAATCTAAAAGTGGACAGATATTGGTTGATTGATTGATCTAATGTGATGATGATTATCTCTCACAATGTTTTTAGTGCTAAATGTCACACGATGAAGGAATGTTGCTGCAAAGCTGAAATGTCATTTTAGAAGTTCACATCTGTAATTAAGTCAGTATTAGCGATTTGTAGAATCCAGTAGAGTTGACATATTTCTGTCCAAACATCAGTGAATGCTTCTAATAACAGCCGTCTGAAGCTGATTGTTTCCTGACACAACGGCCTTAATAAACACTCCTCCACTCAAACCGGCTGAAAAGAGTTAACAAGCCCTTCAGTCCTAACAATACCGTCCACATTTAGAGCACTTGACGTCCGTTTACTGACCGCGCAAACATGAGGCTGATGTTCGTTTGTCTAGCCGCTTAATTTACCCTGTTTTCTATTATCTAACGTAAAGCAGCTCTTGAGTTTAGTCTGCTTAGTCTGTGTTGATCCAACTAATCTGTTAATGAATCAGTGAAGGAGATGTCTCTACTAGTGACCAAACGAGTCAACTTCATGCCGAGCGCTTCCATGATTCTTTGTGTTTGAGACGGTCGGTAGTGTTTGTTATGGAGGTTGCTGTGTGCTGAGGATGAGAGGGCAGATGTCTGAGTCAGCAGCTGTGCTTCGAAAACACTGACCTCTGCAAAATACAACATTCACTACGCATGTCCTCGCTGACCACACGTAAACACACACACAGCACAGCAGGGTGCTCAGTTTAACAGTGAATCACTCAACTGGTGAGGTTGTTTTAATGCATCGTTTGTCTCATTTCAGAAAGTAGCCATTATAAAATGTATTTTATTCCTCGTGAGCCGTACAATACTGTCATTTCTTTCCTTCTGAGACTGCAGCTTTTGAAATAAGACACAGCCTATAGAGCACAGGCGTCATCCGTCTGAATCATAGACTGAATCATCTCAGAAGATTCACTAACTCACTGAATCAGCTTAGATGACTCACAGAATCATTTCAATTGACTAATTAGACCAGTTTAGATGACTCATTGTATAATCTCAGATGACTTACTGAATTAGTGCAAATGACTCACTGAATCATTTCAGATGACTCGTTTAACCAGTTCAGATGACTGACTGAATCAGCTCAGAAGAGTCACAGAATTAGTGCAGATGACTCCTTGAACAAGTGCAGATGACTCACTGAATTAGCTCAGATAGTCAAGTCAAGTCACCTTTATTTATATAGCGCTTTTAACAATACAGATTGTGTCAAAGCAACTGAACAGCATTAATTAGGAAAATAGTGTGTCAATAATGCAAAATGACAATAGTAAACACTCATTTTTCAGTTAAAGACAGTTCATCATTGAATTCAGTGATGTCAACATCCAGCTCAGTTCAGTTTAATAGTATCTTTGCAATCATTTGCAATCAAGTCAACGGTATGAATGAATGTCCCCAACTAAGCAAGCCAGAGGCGACAGCGGCAAGGAACCAAAACTCCATCGGTGACAGAATGGAGAAAAAACCTTGGGAGAAACCAGGCTCAGTCGGGGGGCCAGTTCTCCTCTGGCCAGACCAAGCCAGCAGTTCAATTTCAGGCTCTAGCAAAGTCACATTGTGCAGAGGACTCATCTGGTTCCTGTGGTCTTTCCAAATACAAGTCTTCATGATCTCTCTCTCACACACACACACACACACACACACACACCTGTTTACTGTAGGCTACACACATAGTACAACCCTCTTTCCTTAGCTCGAGTATGCAAACCTCTTTGCCACATGCACTGAAAAATGTATTACAGTGAAAGTTACATTTTCAAATGAAAATGGCAACATGATCGTTTTATAAGGGGATCTGTATCTGGGGGTAAGATACAGATAACTCCGATTCAGATTCAAATAGCTTTATGGGCATGTTGAAAGGAATTTTTACATCGCCAAAGCTTTAATGAAACTACACATACAAATTTACAACACACACACACTCATTTCAGGTGACTCACTGAATCATTTCAAATAACTTATTTATCCAGTTCAGATGACTCACTAAATAATTTCAGATGACTCCTTGATCCACTTGAGATGACTCACTGAATCATGTCAGATTTTTCATTGATCCAGTACAGATGACTCAGTGAATCGGCTCAGATAACTCACTGACTGAATGGTCTGATTTGAAAGCTTGTAATATTATTGTAAAACATCCAGTCACTCAGAAATGACTTGAATTCAAGCTCATGTTGTTTAATAAAATGCTCCACATGTGAGCAGCTTGAGTTTGAGCGCTTTGAGTCTGCTGATGCTGTGTTCACATCTGAATGCAGCCGGATCTGCTCTTCATTAAACTCAATGAGTCATTTTTCATGTTAATGCTGTCAGACGCATATTCACGCATAATAAAACTCTGCGCTTCATTTCAGTGCTCGGCGAGTGTCAGTGAATATGCAGATTTGTGAGTGTATGCGGACTCTTGCAGACAGAGCAGATGCAAACACATTCACAGAAGCAGCATATCTAACAGCCAGCAGACTGTCATGTGCATTATGTAGCTTTTACTCTTATTGAATGCAGTTATTGAGCCATTCTTCTTCGGATTGTTCTACTATTCAGTTGTCACAGATACGGGGTTGTTTTTCAGATTAAACTGTGACCCGCTCCACATTCGGAAAGTGTTTTAGTGGCCAGACCCATGAAGTCCAGTGCTTCGAGCCTAATGGGGGTCCGATCGATAATGTGAAGCTTTTACAGCTGAATCCCATCCGTCCACACATCTGCTGTGTGAGAGAGAGAGATACAGAAAATCAATGCGAGACTGAAAATGTGCCGATTTACAGAGACAGAATGGAAATATTATAAACTCATTCCAGCCTGCGCTTGGAAAAAAGAGAGTAATATCTGACCTGAACCAGTTTCACATCGCTGAAACCAGGACAAACACTGTGTCAGTGCAGGGGCGATGCTAGGATTTTCATTTTAGGGGGGCTCAGCCCCCAATGAGGGTATAATATATATATAAATAAAATGTAAAAAGAATGTTTGACTAGGGGTGGTATAGGTGTGATGAGGGGTGAACGCAGCGAAAACTTAGGCTATAGCCCCCCTAAAAATGGCCTAGCGACGCCCATGTGTCAGTGATGCAGAAATGAGTCCAGTTCAGGGTTACTTTAGCATCAGTGACATATTATTAATATTTTGAAAGTATTTTATTGTTGAAATGAATCAAGAGCTACACTGCGTTCAGTTTGCCATTCACTGATTTGAATCACAAATACTTTAAGACTGTAGGAAGTTTTTGGGTCTGATGGGTGGATTGATCACTTCTGTTAATTGTTGTAGGTGTAACAATCTAAAAATGGACAGATATTGGTTAATGAATGGATCTGTCACTGTGATGTGATTGACTGATTTGCTCACTGAATCAGCTCAGACGACTCACTCACTCACTGAATTACCTGATGTGCACTTGTATTATATAAGAGGAAGCTCTATCATCATTTACTTATACGGCTGGTTTTCTTTTGTCAAATACAAATGAAGATGTTTAGAAAAATGTTCCGCTGTTTTTGTGGAGTCGAATGGATTAATTTCACACTAGCTTTATGTCTGTTTTGGAGCTTGAAAGTGTTTTGATCTCACTGATTTTCATAATATGGGCTAAACCAGCTGAAACATTTTTCAGATTCATGAAAAGTTCAGATTTTGGGCCGAATCCCATGCAGAAGAGCAAGTGAGTTCAGGGATTCATTAAGGTTTCAAATGAAAGATTTAGTCGCATGCATTTAAACTGCACTCGTTTACTTTAACATGATTTTCACTCAGAAATTGCTAGTAAATTTCACAAATAATTGCTTTTGCAACATTGACACTTATTGAAGTGAACTGAATCGACTCTGAACTAAACTGATCTGAATAATGACTTCTGTAGAGCTGCTTTACAGCTGAAATTCAATTTGTTTTTAATTGATGAATTTTGCATCAAGTTATTTTCCTGTTTATTACTGTGAAGCTGGTTTAAAACAATCTGTGTTCTGTAAAGCACTATAGAAATAAAGCTGACTATGCAGTGGTTCCTCATGTTTTCAGGACATTTGTATGTGATTGCAGTGATATTCTCTTTGATTTTTGGATATTCCTGCATGTGTCTGGTCTTGTTCTGCATCCAGCTGTAGATCAGCACATGAACGCTCGTGAGAGTTGATCTGGCAGCACATGAAAGTCTTGTGAACCTGTGCTGTGATCTGTATATGCCGTTTGATTCTCACCTCAGCATCTGCAGTCATTAGCGCGCATGTTTAATTATTATCACTGAATCCTTTGAGCGTCACAGATGTACTTCAGCACAGATACGATGGTGTTCGCTGGAGTGAAATACAATCAGTGTTGTTTTATGTCATTAATGAACTATTACAGTTTTTAAAATAGTTTTTAATGTTATATTCTCCCTATTCATTGTAGTTTTAGTTAAAGTTTTAGTATCTTTGTTGTTGTTTTAGAATCATTACCAAACTATTAGTTCTTATTAATATTTATAGTTTTTATTTTTATATTTTCCCTTTTCAGTTTACATCTTCTCGTTGTTTTAGTACCATTAATACATTATAATAATTTTTATTAATATTTTGAAATAGTTTTTAATTTTTAGATTTTCCCTTTTCATTTACATTTTAAAGTTTTAGTAATTTTGTTGTGGTTTCAGTATCATTAATATACTGTTATGGTTTTTATTAATGTTTTGAAAGTTTTTATTGACTAGTAATTTTGTAGTTTTAGTGTGCACATTAATTTACTATTATATATATTTTTAAATATTTTAAAGTAGTTTTTTTTATATTTTTCCTTTTAATTTTAATTTTAAAGGTTTAGTAATGTTGTTGTTGTTTTAGTGTTATTAATATATTTTTATATTTTATATTAATATTTAGATTTTTTTTTCATTTTCCCTTTTCTTTATAATTTGAGTTGACATTTTAGTAATTCTGTTTTTTTTTGTCATTTTATTACTTTTTGTTTAATTATTTTTTATTATTATTTTTAGTTATTTTAGTGTTTCAACTTAAAAAGAAAAAAGAGAAACGTTTTTAGCTGAAATAAAAGGTTTTTATCATTTTTTATTTTTTATTTTAATTCAGTTTATTTATTGTGAAGTACAGAAACTGTTCTTAGTGGTTTTAGTTTGAGTTCTGATGGTAACCCTGAATGCGATAGTTTGATGGTTTTAGTTTGAGTTCTGATGGTAACCCTGAATGTGATAGTTTGATGGTTTTAGTTTGAGTTCTGTTGGTACTCCTGAATGTGATAGTTTGATGGTTTTAGTTTGAGTTCTGATGTTAACCCTGAATGTGATAGTTTGATGGCTTTAGTTTGAGTTCTGATGGTAACCCTGAATGCGATAGTTTGATGGTTTTAGTTTGAGTTCTGATGGTAACCCTGAATGCGATAGTTTGATGGTTTTAGTTTGAGTTCTGATGGTAACCCTGAATGCGATAGTTTGATGGTTTTAGTTTGAGTTCTGATGGTAACCCTGAATGCGATAGTTTGATGGTTTTAGTTTGAGTTCTGATGGTAACCCTGAATGCGATAGTTTGATGGTTTTAGTTTGAGTTCTTATGGTAACCCTGAATGCGATAGTTTGATGGTTTTAGTTTGAGTTCTGATGGTAACCCTGAATGCGATAGTTTGATGGTTTTAGTTTGAGTTCTGATGGTAACCCTGAATGCGATAGTTTGATGGTTTTAGTTTGAGTTCTTATGGTAACCCTGAATGCGATAGTTTGATGGTTTTAGTTTGAGTTCTGATGGTAACCCTGAATGCGATAGTTTGATGGTTTTAGTTTGAGTTCTGATGGTAACCCTGAATGCGATAGTTTGATGGTTTTAGTTTGAGTACTGATGGTAACCCTGAATGCGATAGTTTGATGATTTTAGTTTGAGTTCTGATGGTAACCCTGAATGCGATAGTTTGATGGTTTTAGTTTGAGTACTGATGGTAACCCTGAATGCGATAGTTTGATGATTTTAGTTTGAGTTCTGATGGTAACCCTGAATGCGATAGTTTGATGGTTTTAGTTTGAGTTCTGATGGTAATCCTGAATGTGATAGTTTGATGGGTTTAGTTTTAGTTCTGATAGTAACCCTGAATGTGATAGTTTTATGGCTGTGTAGTTTAAGTTCTGATGGTAACCCTGAATGCGATAGTTTGATGGTTTTAGTTTGAGTTCTGATGGTAATCCTGAATGTGATAGTTTGATGGGTTTAGTTTTAGTTCTGATAGTAACCCTGAATGTGATAGTTTTATGGCTGTGTAGTTTAAGTTCTGATGGTAACCCTGAATGCGATAGTTTGATGGTTTTAGTTTGAGTTCTGATGGTAATCCTGAATGTGATAGTTTGATGGGTTTAGTTTTAGTTCTGATAGTAACCCTGAATGTGATAGTTTTATGGCTGTGTAGTTTAAGTTCTGATGGTAACCCTGAATGCGATAGTTTGATGGTTTTAGTTTGAGTTCTGATGGTAACCCTGAATGTGATAGTTTGATGGTTTTAGTTTGACTTCTGATGGTAACCCTGAATGTGATAGTTTGATGGCTGTATAGTTTGAGTTCTGATGGTAACCCTGAATGTGATAGTTTGATGGGTTTAGTTTGAGTTCTGATGGTAATCCTGAATGTGATAGTTTGATGGGTTTAGTTTGAGTTCTGATGGTAATCCTGAATGTGATAGTTTGATGGGTTTAGTTTTAGTTCTGATGGTAACCCTGAATGCGATACGGCTGCAGTTAGTCAGTGGGCGGCACATCTGACACACTCTGTCTGTCTCTCTCTAAAGTCTCAGAGCCATGGAAACCGTCGCAGTCGTTCTTCTGTAGTAACCCTGAATGTGACAGTTTTATGGCTGTGTAGTTTAAGTTCTGATGGTAACCCTGAATGCGATAGTTTGATGGTTTTAGTTTGAGTTCTGATGGTAACCCTGAATGCGATAGTTTGATGGTTTTAGTTTGAGTTCTGATGGTAACCCTGAAGGTGATAGCTTGATGGTTTTAGTTTGAGTTCTGATGGTAACCCTGAATGCGATAGTTTGATGGTTTTAGTTTGAGTTCTGATGGTAACCCTGAATGCGATAGTTTGATGGTTTTAGTTTGAGTTCTGATGGTAACCCTGAATGCGATAGTTTGATGGTTTTAGTTTGAGTTCTGATGGTAACCCTGAATGCGATAGTTTGATGGTTTTAGTTTGAGTTCTGATGGTAACCCTGAATGCGATAGTTTGATGGTTTTAGTTTGAGTTCTGATGGTAACCCTGAATGCGATAGTTTGATGGTTTTAGTTTGAGTTCTGATGGTAACCCTGAATGCGATAGTTTGATGATTTTAGTTTGAGTTCTGATGGTAACCCTGAATGCGATAGTTTGATGGTTTTAGTTTGAGTTCTGATGGTAACCCTGAATGTGATAGTTTGATGGTTTTAGTTTGACTTCTGATGGTAACCCTGAATGTGATAGTTTGATGGCTGTATAGTTTGAGTTCTGATGGTAACCCTGAATGTGATAGTTTGATGGGTTTAGTTTGAGTTCTGATGGTAATCCTGAATGTGATAGTTTGATGGGTTTAGTTTTAGTTCTGAAAGTAACCCTGAATGTGACAGTTTTATGGCTGTGTAGTTTAAGTTCTGATGGTAACCCTGAATGCGATAGTTTGATGGTTTTAGTTTGAGTTCTGATGGTAATCCTGAATGTGATAGTTTGATGGGTTTAGTTTTAGTTCTGATGGTAACCCTGAATGCGATACGGCTGCAGTTAGTCAGTGGGCGGCACATCTGACACACTCTGTCTGTCTCTCTCTAAAGTCTCAGAGCCATGGAAACCGTCGCAGTCGTTCTTCTGTGTGTGTTAGGATGTAAAGAGGCCAGGCCGACCTCAGTGTGCTTTCTATGAGATTTGGGCTGTAAATCTTGTAAATATCCCTTCAGACGGGCTCTATTGTACTGCTTCTGTGTCCCGGGCTGCTGTGTTTGATCCCACAGGATTGGGTTTAATTTGATCCGTGTGTGTTTTAATAGTGTTCTTTCCCACCTCAATACTCACACGTATCGTAAGACGCTCCCATAAAATAATTTCATATCGATTCAGAGTCTCAAATTCCCTGTTAAATTAACCCACATTCTCATTGAGACGACACAGATGAACAGATGAACGTCTCAGTCTGAATCAGGCTTATTATCGTTTGCTAAACCTGAAACCATAAAAACACTTCATTACTTCAAATTAAACAAAACTGATACAAAATTAAATGTAAAAAATAAAAACTTAAACTTTTTTTTTTTTTTCAGTTATTGCCAAGGCAACATTTCTCATGTTGATTAAGTTTAACTTGATATACTAAAAATAAAATTGAAAAAAAAAGAAAGGAAACTATATAGAGATATTTAAAAGAAAAAATAATCAAATGACAAAAAACACAACAAAATTACTATAACTTTAACTCAAATTAAAATCAAAACATAAAATATAAAAATTCAAAATAATTAAAAATGTTAATAAAAATAAAAAAAAAAATCATTAAAAAACTATAGACATATTTAGAAAAACGTAGTAAAAAATGTAAAAAAAACAAAATTTCAACATTTTAACTAAAATGAAAATAAAAACAAAATTAAAAAAATACAAATATTAATAATAATAAAACAATATATATATATGGAAGACATATAAAACAAAATTCCAACTAAAATTTTTAACTAAAATGAAAATGGAAGATATAAAAATAAAAACTGTTTTGAAATATTAACAAAAAGTCAATGATTTGATGTGTGTGTGTGTGTGTGTGTGTGTGTGTGTGTGCGTGTGAGTGTGAGCGTGTGAGTGTCAGCTGTTGCTCTTTCAGAGCTCATGAAGTTCTCCGTTCCTCTGAAGCATCAGATGTTTCTCCTGCAGTTCTCAAATGAATGTAAATATGAGTGTGGAGCAGCTGAGACTGTGTGAGTTCAGACTGAGATCTGTGACAGCAGCAGCAGCAGAAACTGAAGCAGAAAACTCTGCTGTTTCTCATGTGATGTGGAGAAAGGGCTGAGCCGGTAATGAGATCTGCTGTGATTCTGAGAATCTAAAGTCGTGGAGATCGGCCTCATTGTCCAGAGTGATGAAGAAAACACTTTGAGCTGGATTATGTTTCAGCTCGTGCTCTTTTGTGCTGATTGTGGTGTGAGCAGGAGAATAGAGACGCTCTGAAAGACAGATCGGCCTCCATTGTCACGGGCCACAACCCTATAAGAGATGTCAAAAGAGCTTCCTAATGACGGCCATAAACTCTTTCCCATCAGCACATCAGCAGGACTCACACAACATCTGCTGCGCTCAGATCCATGATGCTGTTTCCTACAGTCATCAGAGTCCAGAGCAGTGCATCTCTTCTAACACAGCAGTTCTCCGGAGATATGTACATTGTCATTACTTGAAAATGTTTTCATTACTTCAAATAAAATAAACATTAACTGCAATAAAATGAAATTCAAAAACTTAAATTAATATTTTTGTTCAGATAATTTCAAAATATTTCAGCTAGTTTCTCATTTCTTATTTTAATTTAGTTTAAATTGTACTAAAATTATATAAAACTGAAAAAAATAATAAAAACTGTATAGACATATATTTAAAAAAAAGACAAAAACACACTAAAACCACTAAAACTTTAACTAAAATTAAACTGAAAACAAAAAACAAATACGGATTCAAAATAATAATAAAATAGGCTTATATAATAGTATCATGATACTTAAATAACACTGATGGTGTTGTTGTTGTTGTTGTTGTTGTTTTACATTATTTGGCACTATATCCAAAGCTTACTTTAAATACTTAATTTTATTCTCTCTTACTTTTTGTTTTACAATTTTCTTGTTTTCTGTTTGAGAAACTCTTTTTAAAGGCACTATTTGAAATAAAGTTAATTATTATTTTTATCATTTGGAGCTTATATACTATAACATTTGTGTGAAATGAGTGTGAAATCCGGTTTTTAGATTTTTGCAGTTATTTATTTTTTTTTATTATATACATTGTACTTTACATTTTTACATTTTTATGAAATTGGCACTTTTATCCAAAGCTTGATTTCAATACCTGATTTTATTCTCTAATTTTGGATGTTTACTTTTTGTTTTAAAGTCCTTCTGTTTTTTCTGAGAAGCTTTGTTAAGGTGCCATATAATAAAAAGTTAAGGATTATTATTATTATTATTATTATTATTATTATTTTATTAAAGCAACTTGCATTGCATTCAGGATTTTTTTTTTCAAACCTATGATGTTGAAACTACAGGTATGACACTTGTTTGTCATTTTCAAGTAATGAAT
>NW_015547716.1:345877-351073 GCF_001515605.1 Sinocyclocheilus anshuiensis
GTGTGTGTGTGTGTGTGTGTGTGTGTGTGTGTGTGTGTGTGTGTGTGTGTGTGTGTGATAATTAAACACGCTGAGTGTGTGTGGTGCATGTGGTTGATGTTGACGGCAATGACGATTGTTAATCAGCGGTGTCTCTCACAGTGAATGATGTTGTTTTAATGGATATCAGTGGTGTTTGTGTGTTTGTGAACCGTGTCACCCAGGCGGTACGAGTCCCTGCTTTATGCTGGAGGGGCCGATTGGGGCTCCGCAGGGTACTCGAGACACACTTAAGAGAGAGCAGAGTCAGACAGCCAATCAGAGTGCAGATCCATTCATGCTGGAAATATGGTGCCTCACACACAGACACACACACAGACCCCCCCCACACACACACTGTTTTGTATCTGCTGTTCCACACTGACCCTGGATCAGCTGTTGCTCTTTCAGAGCTCATGAAGTTCTCCGTTCCTCTGAAGCATCAGATGTTTCTCCTGCAGTTCTCAAATGAATGTAAATATGAGTGTGGAGCAGCTGAGACTGTGTGAGTTCAGACTGAGATCTGTGACAGCAGCAGCAGCAGAAACTGAAGCAGAAAACTCTGCTGTTTCTCATGTGATGTGGAGAAAGGGCTGAGCCGGTAATGAGATCTGCTGTGATTCTGAGAATCTAAAGTCGTGGAGGTGCCTCACACACAGACACACACACAGACCCCCCCCCCACACACACTGTTTTGTATCTGCTGTTCCACACTGACCCTGGATCAGCTGTTGCTCTTTCAGAGCTCATGAAGTTCTCCGTTCCTCTGAAGCATCAGATGTTTCTCCTGCAGTTCTCAAATGAATGTAAATATGAGTGTGGAGCAGCTGAGACTGTGTGAGTTCAGACTGAGATCTGTGACAGCAGCAGCAGCAGAAACTGAAGCAGAAAACTGTGTGTGTGTGTGTGAGAGAGAGTGTGTGTGTTTTCTTGTCAGCAGACGCAGAGAAGTATAAGAAGTGTGTGTTTGCAGCAATATGCTGACACAGTTATGACAAATGCCATGAATAAACATGAGTCATCAGCATATAAATGAGCTGTAGATGTGTTTGCGTCTCTGAGATCAGTAACATGCCGCTTTGCTTTGACGTCATTCATAAACGTCAGCTGGCATCTGACTGGCTGTGGCATCGCTCTGATGGTCGGGGGCGGATCCTGCGATTGATTACAGGAGCTGTGAGATGTGTTCAATTCACATCCTCTCGCTGATGATTGGACAGATGATCTGTAGTGAACATGAGCAGACGGTTCGAGCGGATCAGTGTCATATGGTGAGGAGGCTCTCTACAGGTGAGCAGCCAATCAGATTTAGCAGCAGGTCTGAGATCAGCAGTCATATCGGCGGCAGATGCTCACTGCGTCTCAATGAACACCTCCGTATCTGCTCACACTGCGAGCACAGTATGCTCACTTCATTATTCTGAATCTTCACTGCTGCAGACTGCTTTATGAGCTACTGTTCATCATTAGCTGTTAGTATGCACTACATAGTGTATTGTTTGTTTGATTTCCTGTTAGTTGAGATCATATGAGTTTTCCTATTTGTTCTTTGTGCACTGCTGATTATCAGAAAACAGAAAATTTGAAAAAAAAAGTCTCAGCTGATTTAAACAAACTACATGTGCTAATTAACAATTAACTGTAGTATGTTATTTGATATTAGTTAATATATTTTAAATGCACTAAACTGCAACATCATCATTATGTAATTATACAATTAAAGTAATTATGAACTACATATAAAGACTCTACGTATGTGGGTCAAAAACACTCTAAAGTTCAGCTAATTGCATTTAATATAAATGTAAACTTTTTTTTTTTTTTATTTAATTGCAAATAACTTGCAGTTAAATGTCTACATTCAGTACACACTTAAGTATATTCCTTCTGTAATAAGTGTTGTTTTTAAGCATGCTTCTTTTTGATTCTGTGGTTTCCCTGATCTCAGTGGACTGTGTGTTGTAGCTGATCATTTAACACAACAACCGCTGTGTGTCTCTGAATGTGTGCGTTCAGCTCTAGCTTTGGCATTGTGATGATGATCTGCTGCAGTGTATTCTGGGTGACCTGATTGACTGATCTGAATAGCTGTGCTTCTGTTGACCTCCATAAATCACAGAGCTGTGGATCATTACAGATGGAGGCCACATCGAGTTTGCTGTCAGATCCTGCATGATTTGTGTAGATCAATTTCGCAAACTGAGCGGCACAAGTGTGTGTCTATTAGTGGGAGAAAAAAGTCAGAATTGAAAGATGTAAAACTGTATGAAGTCGCAATTACGACTTTTTTTCTCAGAATTGTGAGTTAAAGGGATACTCCACCCCAAAATGAAAATTTTAATTAATCACTTACCCCCATGTCGTTCCAAACCCGTAAAAGCTTCGTTCGTCAGTAACGTAACGTTATGAAGCGACGAGAATACTTTCTGTATGCGAAGAAAACAAAAATAACGACTTTATTCAACAATTCGTCTCCTTTGTGTCTCTCCACATCACCGTAGCGCCATTTTGGAGAATATGAGCTGAATGCAAGTAGCGTACACTCTTCTGTGTCAGCCGTGCCACAAGGACGCGCTGTTTTCGTTCAAATCAAAGCGTAAATACACATAGAAAACGAATCCTCATGTCACGGCTGACACAGAAGAGCGTACGCTACTTGCGTTCAGCGGATATTCTCCAAAATGGCGCTACGGTGATGCGGAGAGACACAGAGGAGACTTGTTGAATAAAGTCATTATTTTTGTTTTCTTCACATACAAAAAGTATTCTCGTCGCTTCATAACGTCATAATGATAAAATAACAATAGGCCAGTTTTCTTGTGACTCTGATAGAGTGAAACTGAGATGTGTTGTTAAGAATGGACCTGTTGATTGTGCTGGTGTTTTGGAGCTCTGAGCTGCTCATCCGTGACTGATTTTCTCACACTTTGAATGGGGTTTTGTTCGTAGCTGTGCTCTGGGATCGTAGGGTCGTGGCTTTTGAGGGCAATGAAGGGGAAATGATTTCTATTCACCTGCAGCGCTTGAATGAGGAGAAAAGAGCCACACAATCACTGCATCTGATGGGAAATATCCTACATCTATATCTCTCACTCTTTCTATATATACACTAGCAGTTTGGAATCAGTGAGATTTGTTAATGCTTTTGAAAGAAGCATATTAGAATGATTTCTGAAGGATCATGTGACACTGAAGACTGGAGTAATGATGCTGGAAATACAGCTGTGCATCACAGAAATAAATTACAGTTTAACAGATATTCACATAGAAAACAGTTAGTTTAAATTGTAATAATATTATAATATAATAATGTAATAACAGTTTTACTGAGACTATTTTCTTTTTAAATATCCTAATTATTACAATCTTTTGACAGGTAGTGTACATATACATACAATGCATTTTGACACTTAAAAATGAGTAACACGCTCGTTTGAGTTTAGACTGTCTCATTGCCGAGTCTGATTTTCTTGCATTTAATTGCATTTAAATAATGCACTTTATTATAATGTCAGATTATGAAATTATATCTAAAGATGCACTTAAATAGGTCAAAATAATCACTTAAGTTCAGCTACATACATTTGATTTAACTTTAATGCATCTTGAATGCTAGCACTCGTTTCTCACGCATCACGCAGTTCGACACTGAAGGTGAAAGTCTTACATTAAATGTTCTTTCATCATCCCACACAATTGGGTGTCAGGTTGGTGTGTTACAGGCACAATAGAGGCCGAGCCGGACGGGATCGTACACTTTGCACTCCGCGGACACAATGAGCATCTTTATGTGTGTGTGTTCAGAGGGACTGTGGAGTAGGAGTGAGTTCTTCTCCAGAGGAAACCTTTGAGACGAGCAGGTGGAGTCTGAAGAGAGGCTTTTCACAAGAGCACAGACTCAATGAGAGGCTTCAGTCCTTCACACACACACACACACACACATACTTGCATTTGTGGTTTACGGAGACTCTCCATAGGCGTAATGGTTTTTATACTGTAAAAAATTTATTTTCTATTGCCCTACACCAACCCTACACCTAAACCTACCCTTTACAGAAACCTACGGGCAATTTTTAAATTTCATAAAACACCGTTTTGTATGTTTTTTAAGCCTTTTGTTTTATGGGGACACAGGAAGTGTCCTCATAAACCATGTTTACGTTGTAGTACCCATGTCATTATACACATTTGTGTCCTCATAAACCATATATCACTCACTCACTCACTCACTCACTCACTCACTCACTCACTCACACACACTCACTCACTCACTCACACATACACACACACACACACACTCCTGACACACACACACACACACATACACACTCTCACACACACACATACAGACATACACACAAGTCAAGTCAAGTCACCTTTATTTATATAACGCTTTTAACAATACAGATTGTGTCAAAGCAGCTTTACAGTATCAAATAGGAAAATAGTGTGTCAATGCAAAAGGACAATAGAAAACATTACATTTTCAGTTAAAGGCAGTTCATCATTGAATTCAGTAACGTCATCGTCCTGCTCAGTTCAGTTTAAAAAGTATCTGTGCAATCAAGTCGACGATATCGCTGGAAATTAAGTGTCCCCAACTAAGCAAGCCAGAGGCGACAGCGGCAAGGAACCAAAACTCCATCGGTGACAGAATGGAGAAAAAACCTTGGGAGAAACCAGGCTCAGTCGGGGGCAGTTCTCTGGCCAGACGAACCAGCAGTCCAATTCCAGGCTGCAGCAAAGTCACATTGTGCAGAGGACTCATTTGGTTCCTGTGGTCTTGCCCTGGTCTTGTCCCTTGTCACTGGGGATCTGTATCTGGGGCTCATCTAGTTGTCCTTGTCTCCGCTAACCCTAACCCTGGTGGCTACGGTGACCTTGGAATAAGAAAGAAACAGACTAATGTTAGCGTAGATGCCATTCTTCTAACGATGTAGCAAGTACATCGGGTGTTATGGGAAGTGTTCCCGGTTCCGGTTGTCCTAATTAATGCAGCCTAACAATCCTTTAACGGATATGAATAATATAAATGTGTAAGTGTGTTATGTGTAAGCCAGGTTAAAGAGATGGGTCTTTAATCTAGATTTAAACTGACAGAGTGTGTCTGCCTCCTGAATAATGTTAGGTAAATTATTCCAGAGTTTGGGCGCTAAATAGGAAAATGATCTTCCGCCC
>NW_015547716.1:351083-355347 GCF_001515605.1 Sinocyclocheilus anshuiensis
ATCTATACGATGTTTAATAGGGAGCCAGTGCGGTGTTGACAGCACCGGGCTAATATGTTCATACTTCCTGGATCTAGTAAGAACTCTAGCTGCTGCATTTTGGACCAGCTGGAGTTTGTTTATTAAGCGTACAGAACAACCACCCAATAAAGCATTACAATAATCTAACCTTGAGGTCATGAACGCATTAATTAATGTTTCTGCATTTGACATTGAGAGCATAGGTCGTAATTTAGATATATTTTTGAGATGGAAAAATGCAGTTTTACAAATGCTAGAAACGTGGCTTTCGAAGGAAAGATTGCTATCAAATAGCACACCTAGGTTCCTAACTGATGACGAAGAATTGACAGAGCAGCCATCGAGCTTAAATGTGGACGTTTTAGGTCCAATAATTAACACCTTTGTTTTCAGAATTTAGCACTAAGAAATTACTCGTCACCCAGTTTTTATATCAACTACGCCTTCTGTTAATTTTTCAAATTGGTATGTTTCGCCGGGCCGCGAAGAAATATAGAGCTGAGTATCATCAGCATAACAGTGAAAGCTAACACCATGTTTCCTGATGGTATCTCCCAAGGGTAACATGTAAAGCATGAAAAGCAACGGTCCTAGTACTGAGCCTTGAGGTACTCCATACTGCACTTGTGATCGATATGATACCTCTTCATTCACTGCTATGAATTGATGGCAGTCAGATAAGTACGATTTGAACCATGCTAATGCACTTCCACTAATGCCAACAAAGTTTTCTAGTCTATTCAAAAGAATGTTGTGGTCGATAGTGTCGAACGCAACGCTAAGATTCAGTAGCACTAATAGAGAGATACAACCATGATCAGATGATAAGAGCAGGTCATTTGTAACTCTAATGAGATCAGTCTCAGTACTATGATATGGTCACACACTCACACACACACTTCTGATCTTGCTGTTCAAAAAATTTTGACTGGTGGTAGTGTAATGTAAATCAATGAGATATTTCTAACAGTACAGGAGATACTGACATTAAATTATCTAAATATCAGCGGTCGCTCTATATCTCCAATAATGTTTTAGTAAGATGAGATTGAAATGATCCAAACATACAATGCAATGCAATCCAATGCTGATTGAGAGATGAAGAAATAAACGCTCCTCAGAAGATGTGAGATGTTCTGGAGGCTTGTGAAGATCATTCCTCCGCTGAGGAACAGTGATAGTAAAGCTTCTGGAAACAAACGCTCCTCAAAAGATCATGAGGATCAGATTTGAGACGCACTGATTTTTCTAAAAAAATGATTGATGGAGAATCAAGTAAAGCTGCGCTGCTTCAGTTCAGTAAGTGTTCATCTGGAGATATTACTGCAGTTATTCTGATGTTTACTTGAGAAAAATCAGCACAATGTACAATTACACTAAAAGAGCTTTTACTGGATAAAAAACTCTAAACTATGAACCATGTTGGTGGGTTTGCATGGATAGACTATGGTTAGAGTTTAGTCTAGTTTAGTGTGGATTTGTCTGAAGGACTAAATCTGTGGCTGCGTCCCAATTCACTTGTCTGCCCTAGATGGTGTGCCACATTAGGATCACGCCCCAAATTGTAGTATGCTACAGGTGGTGTACTAAAAAAAGGAACCATGGCATAGTTTATTATGAAGCATTTGCATCTGTTTGATTTCATTTACATCAGTCACATTTCATAGGAAGAGTTTATTTGTTAATAATATTCAACTGTAATTTCAGCATTTACCAATGTGTTTTTAAAATCAAAAGTCGACAGTAGTTAATGCACTGCAAACTAACATAAACAAACAATGAATGATTAATAAAGGCTTTAAAAATCTATCACTAATTATTATTTAATGTTAGCTAATGCATGCATGCATATTAATAGGACCTCATTGTAAAGTGTTACCAAATTATCATATTCTCAAAACGCATTTATTCACATTGCTTAGAATCATCGTGAATCTGTTCATTGTGAAAACTGTTAAATGTATTCAGTTTAAAAGTATGGACATGGCTAAATATGGCTAGCTGTGGAACAAACAATATTCAGTTAGTTCATGTGTGATGCTGAATCAAACTGAATCAGGTGCGTCTCCAGCAGTCAGCAGCGCTCTGAGCTCCACATCTTCAGTGGTGAAGGACTGCTGTGTGCTGTGTGTGTGAATGCACCGAGAGAAGCTTCTACAGCAACAATAGCAGCGGTCAGCGGCGGTCAGCACATCTGAGCGGTGCTATTGATCAGAGACGAGCTCACATTAGCATCACAATCACACACATCAGCAGCTCCGCTGACACACACAGTTTACACTCACTCAGATCCGTGTGGAAAACATCCCACACATTAAAACACTTGTGTTTGTACACTTTGTGTGGAGTTGATTCTGCATGGCAAAAATGATTTTCTCTTGTTTTCTGGTATAAATGTCTCAACATCGGTGTTATTTTAGTATCACTTATCAATAATATTTTGAATTCGATTTTATTTTATTTTATGCTTTCATGTTCATTTTAGTTATGTTTTTTGTCACTTTATGGACATTTTATTATTTTATTTTGTCTTTTTTTTTTAGTTTTTGTTGCTTTTTAATACGTTGTTTATTTTTATTTTAGTTTTAGTTATTTTAGCACATTAAGACAAAGTAAGTGAGACATGTTGGAAACTACCTGAAATTAAATAAGTTTAAGTTTTCTTTATATTAAATTTTATTTGATTTAACGTTCATTTAATTTTAAATAATGAAAATGTTTAAGTGAAAACAGAAGATATAAAAAATAAAAAAACTAATTTCAAATGTTGATAAAAAATATTTAAAAAATATTTTTGAAAATATAAAAAATATATATATATTTTTTAACTTTTTTAGTTAACTATAATCCAAACCAAAATGACTTAAGAAGTTTTGTTTTCTGAGAAACAAGTTAAAATGAACTTTTCAAAATGAAGTTTATGATTAAAACAAGAACAAATACCTGCCAATAAAGTCAGAAAAAAAAAATATTATTTCAAAGGTAAACTAAATTATTTTTCTAACCTCATCTTTGTTCTTGTTTTAATCATGAACTCACTTCATTTGTTCACTTTCTTCTGAAAACAAGACTCAATATCTGAAATCATTTTGCTTCTCCAATAAATATATTTTGATTCAAGAACGTTGAGTTATTTATACTAGAAAACAATACAGAAATACTGATGAAGAACGTTTAAACACTTTCTAGCTGATTTTAAATGGTCCTGCAGTGTGAAATATGAATTTGTACTAATGTTGGTCTCTAGATGAGTATGAGCTTGTTAAAGCTGCATGTGAATGAGTGAAATACTGTTTCAGATGCTGCACATTCAGCTGTGAGGAAATAATCAAAGCATGTTGTTAATTAGCTTCCGATTCGACTGCTGTAGTTGTATAATAGTTGTTCTGTTGATGCTGGTGGAGAATCAGGACGGATGAATGCAGCTTTTCCTCTTTGCTTATTGAAAAGGTCAGAAGGACTAAAGCAGGAAATGGATTTCTGGACGTGGTTCGTTGTCATGGATACGGCCGAGCCGTCCAATGATTGATCAGCCGCCGCTCGCGCATGTTAATAGGAGTTTGATTCAGAGATTCGTTCAGAGTTCAGAGGAGTCGATTCTAATGAATCGCAGCAACAGAAACCGTGTTTGCTGAGTTTGACTGTTTACATATGCAAATGAACCCTCATCATCAGCATATGAAAGCTGCCTGATCCAATGAGAACAGAGCATTATAGTTAAATAAAACCATTAAAAAACATTTTTTTGTTACTAGTTTGCAAGAAATGTTAATTGAAAAAAAAAAGAAACTTATTTTATTTCAGTAAATTAAAACTAAAACTGAAATAAAATTAATAAAAACTATATAGACATATAATAATAATAATAATAATAATAATAATAATAATAATACCAAAAACACAACAAAATGACTGAAACTTTAACTAAAATTAAAATGAAAACTGAAATTATAAAATAAAAACTAATTAAAAATGTTAATAAAAATCATATTAAAAATAAAATAAATAAAATATTAACATAAAATATAAATAATGATACTGTAATAAAACTGTAAAATTAATAAAAACTATATATACATATTTCAAAATAATAATAATTATAATGACAATTGCAAAAATTTATTATTTAGAAAATTTCTAAAACTAACAAATTAAAATGAAAACAAAGTATTAAAATAAAAACTAATTCTAAATACTAATAAAAATATTATTATATTATTATTATTATTATTATATTATTAAA
>NW_015547716.1:355508-366368 GCF_001515605.1 Sinocyclocheilus anshuiensis
ATAAATATAAATAAAATATTGAAATAAAGTAAAACATAAATAATGATACTAACATGGAAATAAAAGTGTTTACAAACTAGATTTTTAAAATAATATTTGTAAAAATGCCCAAAAAACACAAATAACTAAAACTTTAACTACAATTAAAATAAAAACTAACATATTATATTAATATTAAAATAAATGAAAATCTGAATATAGACAATGATAGTAAATATCAGAGTAATACTGTAATAAGACAGGGAGAGACTCTGAAGGCACTACGGGATCCCGTCAGGGTCATGTTCGGCTGTCCTTCATCTCACTTTAATGAGTTTGAAACTGATTTGAGAGCAGTAATCATCTGTGTTTCATCTGAAGAAAATAAACATGTGAGTTTGAGTTTCTGACTCTGATTTCTGAGACTGGAATCTGCAGTGATGAGCTGTTCAATGTAGATTTGATTATTTACAGCATTAACCGGAGGATGAAGTGGTGTGTGTGTGTGTGTGTGTCTGTGTGTGTGTGCCTACTAATTATCCTGACATGAGGAGGAACATAGCAGAATAATGACAGTGTGTGTTTTGATGTCTGTGTCTGTGTGTGTGTGTGTGTGTCTATGTGTGTTATAGCACTCTGGTTTGCGTGTGTGTCTGTGGCTGTGGCTGTGTCTCTGTCTCTCTGTGTCTGTGTGTGTGTGTGTGTGTGTGTGTGTGTGTGTGTGTGTGTGTGTGATAGCACTCTGGTTTTCCCTGCATGCTAACAAGGCCTCGTTTCTTTAAGGCGCTGCCAGAAATGAGCATGTGAGTGTCTGTGAATGAGAGAGAGGAGGAATCTGTGTGGATTTTGTGGGTGTTTGTTAGTCTGAGTGTGAGAGAGACGGGAATGTTAATGGATTCAGAGTTCAAAGACGCGCTGAGCAAACATTTGCTTTCCATCGTCTGGAAAAACAACACAAATGATCAGAAGACAAAAGCAAGTGTCCTTGAGGCAGAAGATAAAGGCCAAGAAACACAAGAGTATCTTTAACCCATTCATCATGTTTCTCATTCATCAAACTCCAGCAGAACTCAGTTCTTCTGTCATTTTGATACGTTTCTCAGAAAACAAGACTTTGTATCTAGATTTGCTATTTATATTAAGATTAGCTGTGAGTATATATGGCTTTAAGTGAGTATATGGTCAGTATACGAGTAAAATTTAACATGCACATAATAGTTTTTAATTAGTGTTAGTAATAAAGATGAATCATTTGTATTCCTCGTCTGTAAGATAAAAGCATCTCCTAAATCAGGGTTTCCCAAACTGGGGTCAGTGAAATGATGAAAAAAAAAAATTAAAATTAATAAATAATTTTAAAATAAAACAATTTATTTAAAAAAAACTATATTTTAAATAAAATATACAAATATTTTATTTGTTTAGCTGCATGTTATGTGACATAAAATTTAAATCAATTAATATTTTAATTTTATTTTTTTATTTTTTTATAAAACCTAAAATTATTTTATTTGTTTAGCTGCATGACGCCATCATTAGCTGATATCAGAGAACCATGAACATGTGTTGTTAAATTACTGAAATCATAAGAGCAGCAGACACTCATCAAACACTGAACTCGGTCAGCACCGGTGTTTTCATAAAGCGTTGGGCTGATTCATACACACACCATTCATATGATAAACACAGCCATTATCTGCATTCTGCCTCCGCAATTATACAATCTAATGAGGGCTGATGGGAAACGTCTGCTGGAATGTCTTTGTGTGTTTGTGTCAGAGACCAGGAGCAGATCGACACAGTTTCTCGACAGTATCAGAGCAATAAACTACTTTAACTGTAAATGAGAGGACAGTTAGAGTCTGATGTGTGTTTGACTCGCTCGAGGGACTGTCGTGCAACAGAACAGCATTCACACACTCACACGCGTGTTTTGCAGGTCATGTCTGGTGTGTGTTCTGGTTGTTGTTTCAGCTCTGTGTGTTTGATTGTGTTCGAGAACATCAGTCCTGTGATCGTGTGGGAAACACATACACTCAGTGTTCGTTTGGTTCGTTATGGCAGTGATTACGAGCTGTAATTATGAACACATTTACAGCTCAGCGTTATGATGGATCTGCTGTGCTGTTTCAGACGTGTGGAGCTGATGAACGAATGTTTGAGCATAACTGGCCATCACAGACAATTGATTCATATGACTGATTCATTTGTTTTCAAATTTTCCAGTGTTTTGAGTTGAATTGAGTTGAAAAATAAATCAGCTTTCCATTGATGTATGGTTTGTTAGGATAGGACAATATTTGCTCGAGATCTGGAATCTGAGGGTGCAAAAAAATCTAAATATTGAGAAAATCATCTTTAAAGTTGTCCAAATGAAGTTCTTAGCAATGCATATTACTAATCAAAAATGGCATTTACAAAATATCTTCATGGAACATGATGTTTACTTAATATCCTAATGATTTTTGGCATAAAAGAGAAACGTATAATTTTGACCCATACAATGTATTGTTGGCTATTGCTACAAATATACCCCAGCGACTTAAGACTGCTTTTGTGCTCCGGGCTCACATTTATGTTTTGTTTTTAATGTTTTAACACGTTTGGCCATCACAGACATTTTCAAACATTTGATTAATTTGGTTGATTCAGTTGTATTCTAATTTTCTTTGAGGCATCATCAGTGTTTTCATTTGAAGATCGGATAATATTTTTGGCTGAGTTTGCGCTCCAGAGCTCAGTGTGTAGCACACGCGTGTTCATATCCATCACACTCATGTGTGACTGTGTATTGATCTCTGAAAGACGGATTCATTCCACAGATGCAAACGTTACACCATTGACTCATATTCTGTTAATAACCCAACCTTCAGAGCCATTGATCTGGAGCCAGTGTTATTTTAGCATCATTGACACACGATAATGATATAAAATATTGATTAGAATATATTATTATACAAAATACTACTAGTGTTTGTTTATTATGTGTGTGAAATGAATCTAACTGTCTGTCTGTGTGTGTGTGTGTGTGTGTTTGTCAGTGTTGTGTGTGTCTGTGAGCCGCTGCTGTCCTGATCACACTTGAGGGCGGGGCTAAACTCACTTCAGACGCAGCTCATTGGTCACGAGGCGGTGATGGACATGCAGAGGGACGGCCCATTGGCCCTGCTGCTGCTCTTCCTGGGTCACATGATCACGGCGCTGGAGGTTCCTCTGGACCGTACGTATCAACACACACACACACACACACACACTATACACACACACACACACACACACAACCACCTGAACACACACACCTGAACACACACACACACACACTGAACTGACAGTGTCATGTAAACATGACTGAAGGAGTGAAAAGTGGAGGAAAAGTCAACTGATTCAACTGAGGCATTTACGCTGGAACCGCTCTGATTGATTTAAACTCAAAAAAGCATGTATAGTGGGTGAAACAGAGCTTTTCGAAACTATAATGTTAAACCATTGCATCACAAAGATTCATTGTTTTGAAGCGCTCCAATCGGATCGCAGTTCATTTGCTTCAAATCGGGACTTCAGAGCACAAACGGCAAATCATTTGATTCAGATTGGAACTTTAGAGCACGAGCTGACAAATCTGTTGATTCAGATCGAAACTAACTGGGTTCATGAATCGTTTGATTCAGATCGGGATTTCAGAGCGCATTCGTGAATCATTTCAGATCGGGACTTTAAAGTGCGTATTGTGAATCTTTCTTTTTTTTTTTTTTACCTTGTAGTAGGCAGTACAGTTATAAAAACAAAACAGAAAAAAAAACGAAGAGAAAGTGTACACAAATACAGAATTTACACTTTAAGAGGACACATAGGATGAATATAGAGATGCAGTTTTCACTGCTTTGGGATTAACAGAACTTCAGTTTCCATGTACTTCTCTAGATCAGCTTTGAATAAAGAAAAGAGAGGTTTAGAGTAAATTATTGTCTATGTATGTAAAATTCAGCTAGCAGGAAACACAAATTAATTAAGTAAAATTTTCCTACACTCCAAAAACTGTTGGGTTGTTTACTGTACCCAATATCAGATTTAAACATATCGCTTGTTGTTTTTCTTAACATTTATTGAGTTAATTCTATAACAACGCAACCAGTTGGGGTAAAATTTTCAATTTAAGTTAATATATCTGTGCGCACTCCTCATCTTCATCATGTACTCTTCACTCGTGTGAGTGAGAGAAAAAGAGAGACACTGTTTAATTTAAAGGTAATTACACATGCTGCAATAAAATGTTCATTTGTTCATATTCATTTTACAGTGCATATAATAATTTTAAAATAGTTTGAACATCAATTTCTTCATTCTGTAATTCTATAATTCTGTATTCTGTAATATTTTCCACAAATCAAGAAATAGCTAAACACAAGTCTGCGCACACTGGGAATTATATTTTCTCAGATAAACAGCAGGTAGTGTTAATGTTACACACAGAACACGGTCAGTATGAGAGATGTGGTGTTGCTGATGTACTGACGTGATTCTCTTGGCATCTCCAGCTAAACTTCTGGAAGAGCGTAAGTTCCTCACCTGCTGTCCTGAAGGATGCTTGCTGTGAACTGAGCTTGTTATGTCCTTTATTGTCATTAGTTTGCATATGATATGGTTTTATTGCTGTGTTTGCATGCTGTTCTTTTGGCACGACTGCTGCTTCAGTTTTTTTGTGGAGGAAATTTGACGGACTCATTAATACAGCATTGATTTATAGACATAAAAGAGCGTTTGAGTGCATGTGCTGCAGTAGATTGATGTGCGGTGTTATCATGTTTTGCATGTCGATGGATCCTGCGTGTGTGTGTGTGTGTGTGTGTGTGTGTGTGTGTTTGCGTGCATGTCCCCGTGTCATGTGACCCTCAGTGCCGCAGCCTCCCACAATCACCCATCAGTCACCAAAGGACTACATCGTAGATCCGCGCGAGAACATCGTCATCCACTGCGAGGCCAAAGGGAAACCGCATCCCAGGTGAGAAACCTGTCTGAGCTTGTCATTAATGATCTTCATTTCATTCATAATACAGTGATCAGCTGTTGTTTCCACCACTAAGACGAGACGAAGTTCACCCACATTCTGTCATCATTTACTCATCCTCATGTCGTTCCAAACCTGTATGAGTTTCTTTCTTCTGTTGAACACAAAACAAGTTATTTTGAAGAATAATGGCAACCAAACAGCTGACGGTAGCCATTGACCTCCATAGTATGGAAGAAATTACTATTGAAGTCAATGGCTACCGTCAACATTCTTTCGTGTTCAACAGAAGAAAGAACCTGTTCATACAGGTTTAAAAAACTTTAGGTGATGACAGAATTTCATTTTTGGGTGAGCTATCCCTTTGAAATATTCAAATATTGTAGATGAAAAAAAGACGAGACTGAAATGTAGTTAAAAAAAAAAATTTAAAAAAAACTTTACCAAAACCTCTCTTTATGCTTATCAACAAAAAAGAGGAGAAAGGCTTAAAAAGCCTCCAGAAGCTTTCCAGATGTCAATAATAAAGTGCTAGTTTTTGATAGGTGCTTCTTGTTTTTCAATTTGTCGTTATGTATGATCAATATAATAAATCAGGAAACTAGACCGTGCATGTGAGGTCACACTCTTAATTTGCTGTAATTCTGATGAAATGTAAAAAGACAATTCTCAAATGACAGTGTAGAACAGTAATCATGTATACAATTGAGCAAAATAATTAGTATTAACCATTATAACCATATAATCAGTTTAACCATAATGCAGCATGACTAAATGTGACTAAAATATGGTGTTTATAATGATAAAATAATGATATCGCACTATTTAATTTAAAGATAACAAATAACACATGCTGCAATAAAATCGATATATATATATATATATTTTTTTTATGTTTTTCACAAATCAAGAAATAGTTAAAAACAAGTCTGATCACGCCGGGAATCATATTTTCTTGAATGAAGACCAGAAAATGCTCATTTTGCATACGAAACACAATATGAGAGAAACGTTTGTTTTGCATGTTTCTATGCAAGTGACAGTAAAAATCACTAACATTTGTGAGGTTCATTGAATTAAATATTTATGACATATTCAAAGACTTTTTTAGGATGACATAAAAGTGCATTTGCTGAATATGATAATTAATATATATATATATATAACTTATATATATAACTTATATATATAACTTGCTACGTGTACTGTGTTAGGCTAACCGAGACTTGTCATAGCGCTTGCATATTATTGCTCTTTTGTTGATTCTGATTGCTTCTGTTTGTCCTCATTTGTAAGTCGCTTTGGATAAAAGCATCTGCTAAATGACTAAATGTAAATGTAATATGAAAAATATAATAAAACAGGAAACTAGATCATGTTTGTGAGTAACCACATATATAGGCTAATCATGACTAAATGTGACTAAAATGATATTTACGATGATAAAATATGATTGTGAAATATATACTCGTATATGTTTTCAATGACTAAAATTTTCAGACTTTTTGTCAACTAAAACTTGACAAGGTTGAGTAAGTATTTGACATTTGACACAGGACTAGCTGACAGAATTAACTCACGATTTGCCATTCTCCTCGCCCTCAGCTTCTCGTGGACCAGGAACGGGATGCATTTTGACATGGATAAGGATCCTAAAGTCCTGATAAAGCCTCGTTCAGGGACGCTGGTGATGGACATCAGCGGAGGAGAGCGTGCCGAGGCGTACGAGGGCGTCTATCAGTGCTCCGCTCACAACGAGCTCGGCACCGCCGTCTCCAACAGCATCATCATCCGCCAGTCCAGTACGTCACATCAGTCACAGCACAGCTTCCACACTCTCATCTGCCTCTGTTTAACCCTGCTATCTCTCACTGTTCTGTGTCGCAAGACATTCTCAGCATCCTCAGACATCTGATATTCGGAGGTAAATCTCAACGTGTGACTGTGATGCATGTGGCGGCTCAATCCCAGACGGATCCTCATAGTCACTCAGTGTTTAGATCTCTCTCCTCAACACTCTCCACTCACCGCCTCTCAGCTCCGGTTGAAAAACCTGAGTTTAAAGGGATAGTTCACCCAAAAATGAACATTTGCTGATCATTTATGATGTAGTTTACTTTTTTCTTCAGTAGTACAATAAAGATTTTTTGCTGAAACCGTGGTTTTTGGTGATTCATATAATGCAAGTCAATAGGTATCAGCACTTTGAAAGTAAAAAAAAAACATATCAGACACAGAATTAATCGCCATGGCTCCTTATGATATGTTGAGGTCTTATGAAGCGAAGCGATCAGTCTGTGCAAGAAACTGAACATTATTTACTATAATCCAGAGCCTCAGACAAATGATCCGGAGTGATGTCCGGTTCACAAATTAATCTTTTTGTTGAATCAGTTCTGGTTGGTGAACTAGTTGAACCAGTTCATCAAACTGGACTGAACCGTCCGAAAACACAGATCTACAAAACTCACTTTTGTAAAAATGTTCTAAATAATGTTCAGTTTCTTGCACAGACCAATCGTTTCACTTCATAAGACCTCAATAGATCGTCAGGAGCCACATGTATTCATTCTGTGTTGCCTGATATGTTTTGTTTTTTTGTTTTTAATCTTAAAGTTATACTGCTATACTGTATCTACTGAAGAAAAAAGTCCCCTTCATTCTGAATGGCCTTAGGGTGAGTAAATTAACACTGAATGTTCATTTTTGGGTGACCTGTCCCTTTAAGCTTCACCTTCACGGTTGTGTTGAGTAATGTGATCATTCCTGTTTCTGCAGGATCTCCTCTGTGGTCTAAAGAGAGAATCAGTCCAATCGTTGCACAGAAGGGACAGTCTTTAATTCTGCACTGCCGCCCCCCCGCCGGCCTCCCACCGCCCATCATATTCTGGATGGACAACAGTAAGCGAAATGAAAATTCACCCTACTTTCTACATGCATATTAGTGAGCATATATAAATGTTTCGATCTCGTAATGTTGAATTAAACTGGATCTTCAGTGGTGTATGCTGGTCTTCTCCAATCATTTAGTGCTAAACTCCTAAACTCCGCCCCTGCTAGAGTGCAACGCCCACATCTTAACATCCAATCAGCGACAGATTAACAGAACCAAGTCCCGCCTTTTTTCATTAATCCGTGACACTCAGATGTACACAATACGGAAGAAAAGATCTGACGCTATTTTAACTTAATTGCGACTTTCATAACAATAATGAAAATATTACAGACTTTTGTATCAGCAGAAACCTGCTGGATTCACGAAAATCGAAACTTCTCAAAATAAATTCATACATCATTTATCCATTTATACATATATCAATAGCATAAAAACTAAGCGTGTACACTTCATAAGTATACTATATAAAAATTATACAAAAGAATTGTAAAACAAAATTACCAAAAATATCTATCAAAAATATTATGCCAAAAACATTCCTCTAAAGAAAAATAATATTTTTTTTTTTTGTGAAATATAATCCTTTTGTTTATATTTTTGCATAATATTTGTATTATTCATGAATGTTAGTGTACACACTTTTTATGCTACTGATGATTTTTATGCATGTGTTTTCGTCAACTTTATTAGATGCATTACGGTAACATTTCTATAAATAGAATCAGGTGTGCTATTGTCTGTTATGACACTGATGACAATGTGAATCAAAAACATTTTTACTTTAGGCCTTTTTGGCCTCTTAATAAAGTGTTTTTTGTGAGAAGTTTTTTACCAGTATGTGTGATCTCCTCTCTTTGTTGAATTTAGTTTTTTGAGAGTAAGCATTAAAGTATTTCTGATCCCTCTGAGTGCAATTGTTGAAAAGAAGTTCTCTAATATTTCCTTAAGAACATTTAAAAACATTTTATAGATATGATTGTATAGCAGTTCTCAACAAAGACTAGCTGATAAACTCAATGAAAAACATCTCAAAGGCTGTGCTTTTGTATAAAATGTAAGAAAATAGCAGATAAGAAGAATGTTATTCTTTAGAATGTTTTGTGAGTCCTGATAAAAAATACTTTTTATTTTAGCAGCATGTTTCAGTTTGAATCTTGTTTGTATTTAAACGGGTTTCTTGTCTTTGCAATCTTTTAGCCCTTATGAAAGTCTGTGTGCTGAGGCACGGTGGCAAAATAAACCGTATTATTCTTTTCAGTCCCACTTTCTGATTTTGACTTCTTCTTCACTCCACAAGTGTTGATGCTTTAAAGAGGTTTGTTATTTCTCTGCATGCAGCTCGCTGATTTTGTGAAGCTGCACCAGAATAACCCTGCAGAACCGGATCAGATGTGTAATGTGTTCGCTTCAGATCTCACTCATGTCTGTGTGTGTCTGCGCAGATTTCCAGCGTCTGCCGCAGAGCCGGCGTGTGTCTCAGGCTCTGAACGGAGATCTCTACTTCTCCAACGTCCAGCCGGAGGACTCCAGGAGCGACTACATCTGCTACGCTCGCTTCCCGCACACACAGACCATCCAGCAGAAGCAGCCCATCAGCGTCCGTGTGCTCGACAGTGAGTGCTGTCCATTCATCACGCTAATGAAACAAAGAGAGCTCTGAATGCCAGCTGTAAGACACTTCTGTCTGCATGTCTTTGATTTGTGCTGTTGTTTTGTTGTGTTACAGTGGATTCACTCAATGACACACTGGCAGATTATTTCAATGACACTGATTTGTTTAGTGGTGAGTGATGGCGCCCCCTAGTGACCCTCCTTTAACCAATCCCTCGTCCTGCCGGTTAACCAACACCCGGTTTACTCTAACCTATACTCCCTCATTCACGCACAAATCCGTCTTTTATTAAAGCCCTGGACTAATCGATCTCAGATCTCTAATCGATCGAATCTTCTGCTTTAGAAACTCGATCTTATATCAGACTTTGGGAGGTTTGTCTCTCTCTGTTCGTTAATCATCATCTCGTTCTGAACTCTGTTTGTCTCTTCATCTTCCTGATTTCTGTTATTCCTCTGTTGCTTTCTATCTAGTTCTTCTAAACCTTGATTAGTTCTCTTCATTTTAATTCAGTTCATTTCACGTGTATTTGTACTTGTATTCAAGAGCAGCTTCACAGAAAGGTTTGTTTCATTGTTTCGACCCTGAAGTTGTTTTCAGTCAAAGCTGAGCGAGTTAAAGTAATGTCAATATGGCAGTAATATAATAACCCTCATGCATTCAGTTAACCCTTGTGCTGTTCTAATTTGGTGTTTCTGGTCAAAAATGACTGGCTTTTTAAAAATTGCTCTCATCACGCTGTAGTATCAGTAAATCTTGGATTTAATCTTTTTGTCAACTCGTTTTCTTTCACTCAGCACAGGTTTTATATTTCTTTTTGGACTGGTTGATCACAGGGTTAATTGATCTGATCTCATGCACCTCAGTTTTTGAGTGAAAAAACATTATTTGTGGATATGTTGGGCAATATTCACTCGAAAACTGAGATCCCAGATCAGTGAGGCCTAAAATCAATCAATTCCATGAAGAAATATAAAACCTATGCTAATTGAAAGAAAACAAGCTGATAAAACTATTGAATCTAACATTTTGCAAAAAATGTAACACAACAAGAAATTTATAAGCAATTTTTGTAGGTCGGTCATTTTTGGAAAAATGGAAAATTAGGGAAAACATCCACAAAAAAGTACAAAAATTATCATTTTGGAGGGGATGTTGTTATTCCCTGTGTGAGCAAATTCAGTGAGTTTTAGTCAGGTGTGAATCATGAAAATAAAATCCTCTCTGGGTCAAAATGAGCTGAACACAACATAAGGGTTAAAAGACAAAACAAATGTTACAACTAATGAATGATTACAAAATAAGGCTAATATTTGACAGTTTTGTATGGTGTGTGTGTGTGTGTGTGTGTGTGTGTGTGTGTGTGTG
>NW_015547716.1:366425-369190 GCF_001515605.1 Sinocyclocheilus anshuiensis
GCACCTGTGTTCATGGTTCCCAGCGAGTCTGTCAGCTCTAAAATGGTTCTGAGAGGAGAGGTTCTAGAGATGGAGTGTGTCGCTGATGGCCTGTGAGTTCAGATCCTCTCATCTGTGTTCACACGTTTGGTTTAAATGACTGTGAAATATGATTTTTTTATTTTGTGCATGTGCATTCCCATAGCTCAAACAGTAGATGGTGGCGCATGGGATCGATTCCCAAGGAATGCATGAACTGCTGAAATGCAATGCATCTTTGTTTGCTTCGGATAAAACAGGGTTTCTGTGTTGACCTGTAATGTCCTTCGTATTCCTGTTCAGTCCCACTCCTGCGGTCTCATGGGTTAAACGCAACGGTGAGATTCCCAGCGGACGAGCGTCCTTCCTGAACTTCGATAAGACTCTGCGGATCACGGATGTGTCGGAGGCGGACGCTGGAGAATATCGCTGCATCGCCAAGAACCGGCACGGCTCTGTTCACCACAACATCAGAGTCACGGTTAACGGTGAACACACAGTCCTGTCCAAGACGCTCCACAGACAGTCCTAATTCAAATTAAAGCTCTCTTCTGTATTTCTCAACATCATTCCTGATCATTCCTGATTTCAGGGGAAGTCGTGGCCTAATGGTTAGAGAGTCGAACTCATAACCAAAGGTTGCGGGTTCGAGTCTCGTACCGGCAGGGATTGTAGGTGGGGGGAGGGAATGTACAGCGCTTTCGATAAATGCAGAGCACTAATTCCGAGTATGGGTCATCATACTTGGCCACATGTCACGTCACTTTCACTTTCACATAATTAAATTTGGAGAATGTTAAACTCAATTAATCGTATCTATATTGATGCTTTCTGAGAATTGTTTACTCTTGCTCGCAAAACCAACCGTTATCTAAATTCCTTTTAATTTCCTTGTGAGCACTCATTTTTCATATTATGTAATATTTCTATTATTACTTTTTAAGAATAACTTACTCTCGCTTTGAACAAAACTGACCGTCATTTTTAAGTATCTTAATTTAACAAAACTGACTGATATTTAAATCTCTCAATAAAACAATATTGGCCAATATTTAAATAATTTAGCAAGACCGACTGATATTTTAGTATCTTAATTTTACAAAAGTTAAAGTAACAAAATAGTTATATTTAAATACCTTACAAGAATAAAACGAACCGATATTTACATTTCTTAATAGAGCAAAACCAACCAATATTTTAATCTCTCAAAATAACAAACCCAACAGATATTTAAATATCTAAATTTAACATAAATGACTGATATTTAAATATTTAATAGAAGAAAACCAACCGATATTTAAATATCTTAATTTAACAAAACAGACTGGTATTTTAAATCTCTTAATCGAACGATAATGACCAAAATTGTCTTCTCTTAGTAGAAACAAAAATAAGCAATATTTAAATACCTTAAAAGAATAAAATTAACCAATATTTAAATTTCTTAATAGAACAAAACTAAGCAATATTTTACTCTCTCAATAGAACAAAACCAACCGATATTTAAATATCTTAATTAAACAAAACTAACCGATATTTAAATATCTTCATTTAACAAAAAACAACTAATATTTAAATATCTTAATTAAACAAAACTAAACGATATTTAAATATCTTCATTTAACAAAAACCAACCAATATTTAAATATCTTAATTAAACAAAACTAACCGATATTTAAATACCTTCATTTAACAAAACTGACCGAAATTGTCATTTTTTCAATAGAACAAACGGTACCAACATTTTAATTTCTTAAAGGAACTAAACCAGTCTACAGTTTCTATTATAGATTATCATGCGTAATGCACGTGACTTCAGCACTAAAGGCTGTTGTGTTGATTGGCAGCGGCTCCGTACTGGATCAGTGCTCCCAGGAATCTGGTTCTGGCTCCGAAGGAGATGGGCATCATCACGTGCCGGGCCGCCGGACACCCCAAACCCAGCATCCGCTGGCTGGTGAACGGCCTGCCCATCGAGGGTCAGTGACTGTGTGTGTGTGTGTGTGTGTGTGTGTGTGTATATGTGTGTGTGTGTGTGTGTCTCGCGCGTCGCAGTGCTGTCTGTCAGTCGTGCTAGACTTTGTTTTATTCATTCACATGCGAACACAAGCCGGAGACGCAATTATACGCGTTTTATATAAATCTGACATTTTATATAAACCAGTACATTTATGCACAAATCAGTGTGTGTTAAGCACACTAGCTTGCCCTACTGAGTGCTAGCTTAATTTTGGATAAATCTGTAATCTTATAGCAACTTATAACAATTTGATTAAATGTAATTTAACTGTTAATAATAATTCCAAAATACCTACACTGCTTTTCACTTGGATATAAAAGCTTCAGTTTCTGTTCTACGAATTATAAAGCATAAACTTTTAATAAAAATTTATTGTGTGTGTGTGTGAGCTGCTTCAGCGCTGTGTGTGTGTGTGTGACACTGTGTTGTTGGTGACAGATGCTCCTAAAGACCCCAGCAGGAGAGTGGAAGGAGACACCCTCATATTCTCCGAGGTCCAGACGGGCTCCAGCGCAGTTTACCAGTGTAACGCCTCCAACCAATACGGATACTTACTGTCCAACGCATTCGTCAATGTACTGGGTGAGAAAATAAGAAACAATAAACACATCTGTTCACGGGAGAATAATGCTTCATCCCCCCAAAAAAGACTTTATACCGTATTGACCCGAATATAAGACGATGTTTTTTTCTTGGAAATACATCTGAAAAAACGCGGTCGTCTTAT
>NW_015547716.1:369383-397580 GCF_001515605.1 Sinocyclocheilus anshuiensis
GGGGGGTCATCTTATAATCAGGGTCGTCTTATATTCGGGCCAATATGGTATTAGAAATAAAGCCTGAAGTGTTTAGAATTGTTAAGGTTTGCTGCATTCTGACATTATTTCCATGACAACAAAGCACATAAACACCAGTCCTGATTTGTTACATCTGAAAAAGGTCATGATTTTACTGTCCTAAAATATTGATAAAATATTAAATGTGACCCTGGAGCACAAAAGCAGTCATAAGTAGCACAGGTATATTTGTAGCAATAGCCAAATTGTATGGGTCAAAATTATCCATTTTTCTTTTATGCCAAAAATCCTTAGGATATTAAGTAAAGATCATGTTCCATGAAGATATTTTGTAAATGTCTTGCTATAAATATAATTTTTGATTAGTAATATGCATTGCTAAGAACTTCATTTGGACAACTTTAAAGATGATTTTCTCAATATTTAGATTTTTTGCACCCTCAGATTCCAGATTTTCAAATAGTTGTATCTCAGCCAAATATTGTCCTATCCTAACAAACCATACATCAATGGAGAGCTGATTTATTCAGCTTTCACGTGATGTATAAATCTCAATTTCCACAAATGTACCCTTATGACTGGTTTTGTGCTCCAGGGTCACACATATGAAGTAAAAGTGTAAGTGATGATCATCTGGCATTGTTTGTGTTCCAGCGGAGCCGCCCAGAGTCCTAACGCTGCCTAATATAGTCTATCAGGTCATTATGAACAAACCTGCGCTGCTGGAGTGTGTGACGTTCGGCTCGCCCGTCCCGACCATCACATGGTGTGTGTGTGTGAGACTGTTTACTGGAGCTTTTCATTTTAATCAGCCTTCATTAGAGAACTGCAGGCCTGATTCTGCTGCAGTGCATTGTGGGCCATCTCTCATGATTTATTTTGGCTGTGGAAATTTGAGGCCAGTTGTTATCAGTCTGTCCATGTATAAACCACAGTGCATGATGGGATTGTGTTCACCAGGTTTAAGGACAGCCGCTCCAGCATGTTGGAGGGAAATGCTTATGTCTTCCATGAGAACGGAACGCTGGAGATCGACATGTCTCAACCCTCAAACAGTGGGAAATACACCTGCGTGGCCAGGAATAACCTCGGCATCTCCGAGAACCACGTCTACCTGGAGGTCAAAGGTGAGGGATTCAGCACTGAGCCCCTTCATCACTGTTCAGTCCTCTAAATTAGAGATTTTCAAACAAAAAAATAGAGAAAAACTAATAATAAAATAATAATAATAATAACTGAACTAAAATAATAAAAAATAAAAATTATTTAAATAAATTAAAAGAATAACTAAATATTAAAAAATATTATTTCAATAAATCAATTATAAAAATGGATTAAAATTTAAACAAACCATAAAAATGGATTAAAATAAATATTTAAAAACAGTTATTTAAATAAATAAATGATAAAATATTATTAAACTAACTAAATGAGTAAAACAAGTATTAAAATAAATGTTAAATATATAACTTATATAGATTAATACATTCTAAAATATTATTTAAATATATAATAAAATGATTTATATAAATACTGTACATAATTATTGATGATTTAAATAAATCAATAAATGATTAAAAATGATATAAATAAATAATGATGTAAGATGAAAATAAACAAATAAATAAATAATATACAACAATATAAACTTTTTTTTTTTTTTCAAATAATATTTTACAGATTAATTTTTCCACAGCATAATTTTAGTTTTTATACATGAAAATATATAGCTGACTTTTAAATTTTAGGTTGTGGATAATTATATTTGGGGGTCCGTGGCATCTTAAAGATTGAAAAACGCTGGTCTAAATAATTCTGTCTAACCAAGAGAAAATATTGTGAGTTGTGAGAGTGTTTCAGTGCGTGCTCATGCTGCACTTTTAAAATGAACAGACATGGATATTGGTCTTAATGGCTCCACTATCCCATCATGCATCGTGTTTAGAGGCTCCAGGCCTTAGCTTGCATGTTTTTCACTTTTCAAATGGCACTTAAGTGCGTCTCTGAAGAGCACAACAGGAAGTGTGCTGTATTAAGAGCATTAGGAAACGATCCATCGGTGGATCATCAGACCTGATGAGAGATGGAAACTCACGATGAACGCTGCTTTGTGTGACGTTATCAGGGTCCAAACCTCTGGTTTGACTGGATGAGAGTGTGCTGAGGTTTGCTCATCCGTAGCGTCTCTCTCTTCAGAGCCCACGAGGATCCTGAGGCCGCCGGAGTACCGGGTGGTCCAGAGGAGCCAGGACGTGGTGTTTGAGTGTAAAGCCAAGCACGACCCGTCCCTCGTGCCCACCATGACCTGGCTGAAGGATGACGGAGAGCTGCCTGATGATGAGAGGTTTGAGAATCACACACTGTCTGATCATGTCATAATCTGATGGTGTTTTCACCTCTCAGCTCATCATTTTTAACCTGTTCAAATACTGGGTACAATCGTTATGTTCTGGGTGAAAATTACTGATCAATGCAATCCCCCAAAAATTACACTATTATGAAATAAATGTGGTTATAACTTTTAGCACCAATACTTCCCACACATTATTTTATTTTATTTTTTTAAATGCATTAAAGTTTTAAAACTTTTTTCATAAGCTGTGAATATTATAACTCGTATTCGCACCATTTTCTAATATTTGCAAGACATTTTAAACAGAAAAAATGTGGAAAAGCACTTCTTCTGTGTGTTTCCTGAAGTAGAGTGTGGCACTCGCAACAGCGAGATTATGGGTTTGATTTCCAGCAAACTGAACATGCATGAACTGATAATAAATATGCACATTTAGTTTCAAGGATAAAGGCATCTGCCAAATGCAGAAATGTTCCAACATCAATTCTTTTTTTTTTTTCATTTGCATTTGCATTTAACCATAAAATATCCGGGTCATAATCATATTATACATTCCATACACACATTCCACAACATTTCAGAGTGTTTAAACTTTGCTGGTATGTTTATGAGTCAAAATTAGAAAAAGTCTGAACATTTCAAGAAAGACATACAAGGTTAACCAGTATTTCTTACAACTCAAAAATCGGGTCAAACTGACCCTGAACGTACAGTAATATGTGGGTTAAAGTCATCTCATAGTATATCCCGGAAATGAGCAACAAAATATTTCATATTTTTGTCTTTCAAACACTTTTAGGTGAGTAACAGTTTGAGTAGATGTTGTAGAAATGATGAGAATCACTGACAGGTGAAGTCTGCAGGTTTTAGGTGTCATTAGCGTTCACAGGATCAGTTTGAGTGTCTGCTGATGAAGCGGCTCTGAAGCATCAGCGCTAATGTACTGTGGGGAGCCGGTCTGAGGGTTTTGTGTCTGATAACAGGTTTAGAGTGGACTCGGACAGTCTGACCATCACAGACGTCACAGAGAGCGATGCAGGGACGTACACGTGTATCATGAACACCACGCTGGACCAGGACTCGGCCAGCGCTCAGCTCACGGTGGTCGGTGAGTGTTTGTGTGCTAACCGAGTGACTAGATCCAGTGTCTCTCTGGATTCATTCAGATACGAGGGATTTTATTGACAGAAAAGCCAACTAATATAATAATAATAATAATAATAATAATAATAATAATAATAAGCTAGCTAAATAGATAAATAAAAATGTATTTAAATAAATATACAATTATTTAAATAAGTAAATAAAAAAATTACAATACACATAGAAAAAAAAAACTTAAAAATAGAGAAAAACATAATAGAAAACAAGGTAATTGTTTTTATTTAAATTTTTTAAAAAGTCAAATAAATAATAAAATAATTTAAACAAACAAATCTAAATTTGTTTAAATAAATACATTTGTTATAAATAAATAAATAACAGTTGATTTAAAATCAATAAATAAAAATAAGAAACAATATTTTAAAATATTAACAGAAAATCCAACTAAAAACAAGATTAAACTATCTAAATAAATAACAATTGATGGAATAAAATAATAAAAACAATGATTTAAATAACAAGCAGTTGATTGTAATGAATAACTAAAATATAAATACAATTTAAAAATGTATGAATAAAAATTTAAATAAATAATTAAAAGCAAATAAACATTGACAGAATAGTGCATTTTAGAATAATTTTAGCTAGAAGTGTGTAATTGTCTGTAAATTAACACATCTCTTCCTCACTCCTCTAACCCCTCCCACTCAGAGGCCCCGCCCACTCCCGCAGTGCTCTACGGTAAACACACAGCTCATCACATCCCATAATGCCCTGGGCTTGTGTGTGGTGAGGTTCATGGAGCATGCTGTTGTGTGATCACATTGATCTGTCTTCTGATTTGGCTTTGGAGTCGTTCTGTTGATTTCCACATGAAGGCGTATGTAGAGTTTGCATGACTCATCACGTGAATGCGCTTTAATTTGTGCGTGTGCAGACATGCAGCTGATGATGTCATCACGCAGCATGTGCTTGTCTGATCATGTGATCATGAGTTGATGAATTGATTCATGTTTATGTTGACAAAAGTACTTAGCACTGCATGCTATCATTAAAAAAGCAGTGTAAATCCAGGACTCTTTTCTCTGAGATCAACAAACTTGTTAAACCACCATCTCTACAGAAATTTCAGACATTTATTCTACAGTAAATTTACAGTATCTATCTATCTTTCCCTTAATTTGCTTCCCCAGAATTCTCTACTTCCCTGCTAGACTTTTTACTCACCAATACATCTGAGATTGAATAGCTGATTGTTAAATCAAATTCTATAATTGTGTTGATATTGGATCAACTCAAGATTGATCCAGTACCAACACACAGGGTCAAAAACATTCTGCCTTATCTTTTTTTACCTATCATCCACACGATAAACAGATCCCTTGCTACTGGACTAAAAATAGCTGATGTAACCCCAGTGCTTGATAACACAGTCCTGAGTAACTGTAGACCCATCTCCAACCTCCCCTTTATGTATATTAGAAGTATCAGAAAAAGGACTAATTTGTCTAATTTAGACAAGTCCAATTTGTGAACCATTTGAGTCTGGTTTTCGTCCTCTCCACAGTACAGATACTGCTCTTTTAAGAGTAGTGAATGACCTCTGACTCTGGTGCCCTCATCCTTCTGCTCCTCTAATCTGAGTGCGGCTTTTAATACATATTGCCATTCAGTATTATATCTCGACTATCTGTTATCAGCAGATCTCGTTTCCTGTGGTGTACCTCAAGGTTCGGTTCTCGGTCCACTTCTGTTTCTAATCTATATGCTTCCTCTTGGTCAGATCATTCAGCCTCATGGTCTGAACCTCCATATTTATGCTGATGATGCACAAATCTATCTTACTGTACAGCCCAATTCTGTTTTTCCTCCCATTTCCATGACTTCCTGCCTATGAGATCTCAAACTATGGATGCTGAAAACTTCTCAAAACTGAATGCTGACAAAACAGAAATCCTTTTAGTAGGCCCTAAATCCCTTATCTCCTCCCAAAATGACACCTTCATTCACATAATGATGGAGTTACAGTAAATTCTTCACCCATTGTATGGAATCTTGGGGTATTATTTTATTCCAAATTATGCTTTAAACCTCACATCTGCCAGTTTGTTAAATCTTGCTTTTCTACCTTCACAAAATTGTTCATATGACCTTTGCGAAATCACAAAGATGCCAAAACTGTTATCCATGCTTTAACCTTGCATCTGAACTATTGTACAGTAACTCATTGTTTTGGTGCCAACCCACTAAAGCCCTTAATTGCTTGCATCTAGTTCAAAACTCTGCTGCTCATTGTTCAATTACATTGAAAAATAAATTAGCTCACATCACTCCCATCCTTCAGCACTGCACTGGCTCCTATTCTTTCTTGTCCAAGTTTTTAAGTCTACCATTTAGGACCTTCATATCTTACCGAATTAATGCACCCTTACATTCCTGCCTGCACTCTTAGATCCAGTTCTGAGAATTAGTTTGATGTTGGTAGGGTGTTCAGCATTTCAGCTTCTAAGCTTTGAAATAAGCTGACTGAAAACCTCTGTGCTGTCTCCTCACTCCAGACCTTTAAGACTGAACTAAATTCACAATATGTTTTATTGATTGTTTCTTTTTGGGTTTTATTTTGGTTATTGTCTTGTATGTTATATGATCACCATCTGACTGCCTGTTCACAGTGTTGTCTTGATTATATAACTATATTATTTGTATTATGTAAAGTGCCCTTGGGTTCTCGAAGGCAATATAGAAATAAGATGTATTACTATATTATTATTTATTAGTGGTATTTAACTCTACAGAGCAGCCGGGAGCGCCGACCGATCTGGAGCTGACGGATCCGGGAGCAAGAAGCGTTCAGCTCACCTGGACACCTGGAGACGAACACAACAGCCCTATCAAGAGTACGACACACACACACACACCTGTGTGCATGCTTTTAAAGATCTCTGCATTTCTGTTGGGTGTAAGGATGCTTTCTGAATGACCTTGTGTTCTTGCCGTGTCAGAGTTCCTGATCCAGTATGAGGACGCTCTCCACCAGAGCGGCGTGTGGCACAATCTGACGGAGGTTCCTGGAACCAAGACCACGGCTCACCTGAAGCTCTCTCCGTACGTCCACTACAGCTTCAGAGTGCTGGCGCTCAATAATGTGGGCTTCAGCCGTCCCAGCATGCCCTCGCACCAGTACAGGACCAGCCCCGCAGGTACGGCACACGCGTGTTCACGCTCACATTAGTGTTCATCCACTCGTCTCTAACGCATCTCTAATACCTACAGCTCCTGACGAGAACCCCACTGAGGTCAAAGGTCATGGCACCGAACACAATAATCTGGTCATCACGTGGAAGGTGAGACGTTGATTATTAATAAACACCTCATATGATGATATAAACGATGTTAACCCATGATGTTCATTAGAGCCCTATGAATCCCTTTTATTTTTCCTAAATTCAGGTTTTGTTTCAAATTAATTTTGTTGAAATAAATAATTTTTTTGTTTAATTGAAATTATGATTTAACTTTATTAATAGTGAATTAATAGCACTTTATCAATAGTTACAAAAATAAATTTATTAGGGCCCTATGAAATCTGTTTAATTTTTTTCCCCAAACTCCTTTTTTTTTTTCGCTTAAAAGAAAATCCCAAATCCCACATGTCCGATTGTGCTTTTTACATTTTAATAGTTTAATAAAATTGTAATAATCAAAAATCATGTCTAATCAATTAAATTAATAAAACATTAACAACTAAAATACAAAAATAGGGTCTTATTTATTTATTTATTCAGGAATTGTGTTGTCTGTTTTCATTTTTCTGTATTTAAATTAATAGCACTTTATCAATAGTTACAAAAATAAATTTATTAGTGCCCTATGAAATTTTAATTTAATTTTTTTCCCCAAACTCCTTTTTTTTTTTCGCTTAAAAGAAAATCCCAAATCCCACATGTCCGATTGTGCTTTTTACATTTTAATAGTTTAATAAAATTGTAATAATCAAAAATCATGTCTAATCAATTAAATTAATAAAACATTAACAACTAAAATACAAAAATAGGGTCTTATTTATTTATTTATTCAGGAATTGTGTTGTCTGTTTTCATTTTTCTGTATTTATGATTTAATACAAATGCATTATCAAAAACCGTGGTAATCAAATGAAGGCATAAAACATTAAGCATTTATTTAATCTTTTAAAATGTAATAAAAAGTAAATGTAACAATTGCTTTTTTGTTATCAAACAAAGTGGCACAACAGAGGTTTACTGTCAAAATTAAAACATGGAGGAAAATTATGTGACATTCCTGAAAAAATTTAAATTGTAATTATTTTATTTTTATTATTAATTTCAGAAGGGTTACATAATTTCTTCGTGTTAAACCAGTTTCTGTGTGTATCTGATGATAGTTTTCTCAAATTAATGGCTCTGTGGAGATGAAGTTCATGTATGTATAAGCCGTTCTGTTGGATGCTTGTTAACATGTTTGTGTTTGTGTTGGGCAGCCGCTGACGCCTCTGCAGGCCAATGGTCCCGGCCTGCAGTATAAGGTCATGTGGCGTCAGCAGGACATGGAGAAGGACTGGACGTCGGTCAGCGTGGCTAACGTCTCTAAGTTCGTTGTGTCGGGGACTCCCACGTTTGTGCCGTACGAGGTGTTGGTTCAGACGCTGAACGATTACGGTCCTGGACCCAAACCCAGCGCTGTGATTGGATACTCCGGAGAGGACTGTGAGTGATGCTTTCAGCAGTTCACACACCTTTATACGCTTGTCTAGCGGAACGCTGCTAATCCCAGAATTCACCTGTGCAGTTCCGTCAGCAGCTCCGGGTGACGTGCGTGTCCTGGTGCTGAACAGCACGCTAGCAGAGGTGCGCTGGAGCCCCGTTTCGCCCGAATCCGTGCGCGGCCGACTGCAGGGCTATAAGGTACGGCTCTCCTCTCGTCATGTGACCCGCCGATACTCAAATTCAGATACTCACGATTAATCGCAGATACTCACGATTAATCAAAGGTTATTTCTAAACATAATTATGAAAACAAGATCAAATGATTATTGAACTACATTCTCTTTTCTCAATTCTCAAATTATTATTAATGTTTATTAATTTATCTAATTTAAATTTATTTTAAATTTATGTTTGTTTGTTTTTCAGTTGAATTATATATCTATTATAGATTTAGTTAATATTTTAACTAAATCATTTTGAAACTGTATAGTTATTATATTTTCTGTTTAAAGTTTTCGTTTTTTTTTTTTTTCATTTTTATTAGTTTTTGTGTGTTTTTATGTCTATTTATTTTTTAGGACATTTTAGTTTTAGTTTATTTCTTTTTGTACTTTAACTTAAACTAAACAAAAATGTGAAATGTTATCTTGACGACTAGCTGAAATTTAACAAGTTACATTTTTTAATATTTTATTTCATTTCAGTTAATGTTTAATTTATTTCAAGTAATGAAATTGCATTTTTTTGTTTTAGTTTTATTTAGCTATAATAACCAAGTGTTAAAAAATTGTTTTTAAAAATTCAATAAATGCATGACTTTTCCCAATTATTGACCAAAATAACCATGATTGTGATGTTTGCGGTAATTGAGCAGCTGTAATTCACATTCACATTTACAAAATTTACATAAAAATAAAATACATACCACTAAGTCTAATGACACACTCTTTAGGAGACACAAATGGATGAATAAAAACATTAAAACCATCTCAGTATTGATCACGCTCAGACTAGTGCATGCTGGGAGGATATGGAGAGCAGGTGGATGGTAGAAAGCCTTTAACGGAGGTTGCACTGTTGTCCGTGTGCAGGTGCATTACCATCGTGAGCGCAGTTTACACCGACACAACTCTCATCACGGCAAACACAGGACTGAGATCTTCAGCCCCAACAAAACCAGCGGGAAACTGCCTGACCTGCTGCCGTACAGCGTCTACAGCCTGGAGGTGACGGCCTTCAGCGGCCGAGGAGAAGGTCCCTCCAGCACCCTGCAGCGCTTCGAGACACCCGAGGGCGGTAAGAGCAGCGGCAACATTTCTACAACAGAGAACACGCTCAAAACTGTCAGCAGCAACGCATACTTTTCCATTAAGGGCTGATATTTAAATCCATTTCAAGAGGCATTTTGACCTTTGTAAAGGCAACTAGCCTTTCTAGCCTTTTTAAATGCATGTGTCCCCATTCATTTACATTTTAATTTATTTTTGTTTAATACATGTAATAAGAATAAGGCATTAAAGAGCTGTTGCCAATCAAGTCAAATCAGGCAAAAGATACAGAATCTGCATCTGAAGTGGCATTTAGATGGATCTTTACGATGGCATAAATAATATTCTAAATACAAAATATATTAAATATAGAAAATAAAATCATATGAAATAGGAAACTAAAACCATCAGTAGGTGGTAGTCACTGTCTTAATGAATGAGTCATTGATTGAGTCATTCATTCAACTGATTCCTTCAAACAGCTGATTAATTCAAGACTGAAGCAAGTGACTTAATGAATGAGTCACTGAATCATTCACTGTTTCATTCAAGAACAAAACACCACTGTGTTGACTGGAGATGCAAACCTTCTTTTTGGAACAAAACCGTTGAAATAGACAATATTGTGTTTAAAATGTGCATCATTTATTGACTTGGGCTATGTTTTAATCTATTTATTTATTAATCATATACCACTGGATAAAGTATTTAAAACCGGACTGTTCGACCCAAAGCTGTACAGAAGGCCGCACAGGTGCTACAGTCATTTAACACGGATGCTGTGTGTTTGTGTTCCAGTTCCAGGCGCACCGTCCTTCTTCAAGGTTTCTGCTTTAGATCTGGACTCTCTGACGCTGGAATGGGGTCCACCTCACGAGAGGAACGGCCGTCTGTCCGGATACACCTTCAAATATCAGACCGGTGAGAAAACCTGTGCAGCGTCACTGCGGTTTACTGCTTTATGACCCGTTCACAACGGGAACCGTAACTACACTGCCTGCCAATAAGAAAGACACACAATCTAATGTTGATCTGATGGGGTTTCCACAAGCTTATGCAGCAGCACAACTAGGGCTGGGCAAAAAAATAATTGCTTTTTCGATTAATCGTTTTTTTTGTTTTTTTTTAATCACGTCGATTCGATATCGATTCTCAAAAGCCGCAAATCTATCTTTTCTGGTATTTATTTCAGCAAACATTTAAAACAAGATCTGATTAACGTGAATCTTATCATTAGTCTTCTCCACTAGATGTCACCCTCTTATTTACCTTGCGCGATGTTACAACAGAAAGTCATTCATTCAGCGCTTATCACGGCTGACAAGAACCAAGAACAAAGCAATGTGCGTGATTTGCAATGCTCAGGTGAAATGCTATAGAAATACTACAAATCTGTGGAAGCATTCGACATCACACATGGGGCACCATGATTTCCACAATGAATGAATGAATGGCGGATGGCACAGACTTTGTTTACTACACACATACTAAAGCGCAGACGACGCTCGCTGTGTTTTCAGCTTCTGCCGTCTCACTATATGACGATATGAACACACAAATATCATCTCCAGCTGCTCTGACAGTCACTTCATTAACATTTTACCATTTAATTTGAGAAAACTACCGTCATATCACTAGGGTCACCATACGTCCTCTTTTCCCCGGACATGTCCTCTTTTTGGACCTAAAAAAAATATGGTCACCCTAATATCACATACACAGCAGCTGCAAGTTCCTCACATGGCAACCCGTCAAAATAAAAGTTTGGTTTAACGTGAAGAAACTGTGTCAGAAATATTACTATTTAGCAGTCTTAAGACTCAATGTAGCAACAATGCTACTACTACTAATAAATATTAACAAATCTTTATTTTTAACCCTTGTGCGGTCTTCGGTCACTTCTGACCGGAGAATTTTACATTTAGAATTTTTAAAAATCGTAGCTTCACCAGAATGGTATGAAACTTGGTGACATTAATGGCACTTGGTATGTGAACACAAAAAAAAATGAGGGCATGATTCGAAAAAGCTAAGTGGTCGTAAAAATGATCAAAATGCTCAAAAATGACCGACCATAGGAAATGAATGGGAAATGGGGGTGAAAATACAGAAAATGTTTGTGTGTACAATCTACAAATCCCCCACAATGCAGAAAAACATTGCACAGCAATGAAGGGGTGAAACTCTAAAACATCTAGAGTGCAAAATCAACACACCAACTCACACACACGCGGACACACACACCTATGAACTGGTGTGACTGTAACACTGTGTAACTGTGTAAAATAAAATCAATAATTCAACTACAATGCAGTAAAAAAGTCACTCACTCACAGACACACACATACAGAATTATAGGAATAATCACATTTGTTTTCTTTTTAATTTTAACAGTAAACCTCTGTTGTGCAGCACTTTGTTTGCCAAAAACTAAAAGGGTTTAATTTTCATTTGATTAGGATAAATGAAATTAATATTTTAGACCATCATCTGATTACCAGAAACATTAAGAAGAACATTTTATAGGGCCCTATTATTGTTTAAAAAAGGACCCTATTCAAAAAAGAATAGGTTTAAAATACAGGCATGTGGCTCTTAATTTATTTTTATTAATTCACCAGTTGTAAACTGATGTTTACAAATCAGTTTACAAATGGTGAATTAATTTTAAAAAATAATTTTTTAGAAATATCAATAGCATTTGTATTAAAACTATATTCACTGAATGTAATAAAAAAAATCGAGAATCGAACCAAGAATCGAATCGAGAGCTTGCTAATCGAAATCGAATCGAATCGGGACATCTAAATCGAGACCCAGCCCTAATCACAACATTTATCTCCATCAAGGGTTTCATTATTTTTTGAGTTGAAAGAGTTTTAGTACAAGAACTTTTTTAAGAGTTGCATTATTTTTTTATTTCTTGTACTGAAAATAGTAGACATGCTGTCTAAGGAATGAAAAGTAACGTGTCCCCGCCCCTTTCCGCTCCTGTCACGCCTCCAGTTGACAGCAAAAGTGATTTGGGTCTGCTGGAGGAGCTGGATCTGCCGTCCAATCAGAGCAGCTTCACGCTGTACAACCTCCTTCACAGCACACGCTACAAGTTTTATATCAGTGCCAGAACGCAGAGAGGAGTCGGTCCCGCGCTCACCGAGGAGGCCGTCACTGTCCTCGACAGAGGTACGTACACTAGATAGGGTGCACAGCTGTTTCTTTAGTGTGTGTCAGTTTTATGTGTTTTCTGTTTACTCTTCTACTTCGACTTGTCTTTTGAACGTCTCATGTTTGTGGGTCTGTGTAAGACAGCAGAGTCTCATCACACCTGCTTAGTTTACGACAGAAACGAGCCGCGTGTTGTCCGTGTTCATAGTGTTTACAGCAGGACTGATGTTCAGATGTAGATTCTGTTCATATGTACCTGCAATCAGTGAAATATATAGTCTGTCAGCTGTGTTTTAGAGTGAATCGCGGCACTGTATTCGTTTACACACGAGCAGTTCTAGTGTTCTCAGCGTCTCGGTTCTCAGTAAATGCAGCGAACTCAATCTCCGCTCATGCTGCAAGTTTAACATGCATTTGGGAACACAACATGCACCAGGTAATGCTTTATTTTCACTTTGGCATAACAGATGATTACAGCATTTCAGTAGATTTGTAATGAGACATGTTCGTAAACCTGTCTCCCTGCTGTTTTCCACCAAAATAAAAGCTTGATGGTTTAACACTTGCTAGTGAATAAATTGATTTTGTTAGTAAGTAAAATAACTATAAAATAATAATAATAATAATCATCTTTTTTTTTTTATTTAATAAAATAATAGTTTTTATTATTACACCATCCTGCATCATATTTGCTGAATGAAATCCAATACCTGTTTCTTATTAATTTTAGGTTGCTGAAATAGTGTCTGTTTTGCTCTCAAATTTGATTAATTTTGTAGCATTTTTGCTTTTGACACCCATCTGTGCAGTGAAGAAGTCTTGTATTTTACTGGATCCAAACAGAGACAGAGAATTATACATTTTGTGGGAAAAAAAAATATTTAACTTATTTTGCAAGGTTTTTTTTACATTAAATGGAGTATTTGAACATATTTTCCAACTCCACTCCATTATTTAACTAATTGTATGATAAATAATACATTTCCAATACTTCTTTTTGTCAAACTTTTGGCATTTGACTGCTTTTGTTGTTTTGATAAGTGCATTAAAGCTGATGCATATAATTTGAAAGATTTACATTCTTATTTTGTGAAAATAACTATGCGATGAAAAGTTTTTATTGATATTTTTAAACTACACATCATCAAAATAGGCAATATTATGCTTTTTTTTTTTTGCAAATCAGCAGAATGTTTTTTTTCAAGATGTAGGACTGTGCTGTTAATACATTACAATTGCTTGGCTTCCCAAAAATTCATATCTCACTAAATCCTGTGAGAAACACTGTACAGTGGGTGTTTTCCTTCATGATCCAGCTCTGATTCTTTTTTAATTAGAACGCGTTCTTTTTTTTTAATTTTAAGTTTTTATAAACAAGAATAAATACCCTTCTTCTCTCCTACAGTAGTGACATCATCACTAGCCCCGCTTCTACACGTTAACGTCACATGTTATTACGCTACTCACATTGTGTTTGGATCTCTTGTAAACAGTGCCGCTCATGTCAGTGCATCGTTGACACTCACTGATCTGGAGGTCAGAGGTCACTGTGATGGGCTGATGATGTCTCTCTCTCTCTCTCAGCGCCACCGGTCGCTCCTGCGTTTGGGAACGTCAGCTCATCCGTGAGCGAGGATGGAGCGCTGATCAGTTGGGAATACTGGGGCCCCGAGAAACACCTTTATGTTGAATATATTATAGACAAGAGTAAGAATCTTGTATGCATGTGTCGTGAGGACGATTATGATGAAACGCTAAACATATACATTCCCATGAGTAGAGCTCCTGTAGTAACTAATACACAGTCATCTACCCCGCTGAACAGATCAACCTCCACGCTAGTTAATGCTGGTTAGTGCTGATGGTGACCCGTCTGTTCAGCAGGGTACACTGCAAAAAATAATGTTCTTACTTGGTATTTTTGTCTTGTTTTACAGTACAAATCTCTAAACATTCTTATATCAAGAAGCATATTAAGAAGATATAAAGTCGTGTTGTCTGAGAAATTGATCAAAATGAAGTGTTTATACTTAAAATAAGAAACTACAGGTGAATAGGGTAAAAAATTAGCTACTAGATATCATATCACCATACTTCCCCAGTTGATTAATCACAGTATGTTAAGTTTTCTGAAATGTTATATTTAAATGTGCACTAATTGGCAAACATTTCCACAAAATCTGAACTTTGGATAACGCCAGGTTGAAAATTATTGTTGGATTTTGTTGACATTAAAGTTAAGGTTTTTACAAAGGGGATTTTGGACTTCTCTCTCTATCACTCAATAATTTATAAAAACAAATACATTTTCACCATGTTTTAAGAATAAACTATTGTATAAATCAGTGTGAATGAAATATGAACAAACCCCTCAATAAAAACCTTCAGAATATAGAGAGGAATAAAACTCGTACGTTTTGGTGTATGTAAGTGCAGCTGAAGTGGAGAAACAAACTCATTACCTTTAAATACATGCATTTTCACCATGTTTTTAAGAATAAAATGTTGTATAAATCAGTGTGAATGAAATATGAACAAACCCCTCAATAAAAACCTTCAGAATATAGAGAGGAATAAAACTCTAAGTTTTGGTGTAAGTGCAGCTGAAGTGGAGAAACAAACTCATTACCTTTAAATACGTGCATTTTCGCCATGTTATTAGGAATAAAATGTTGTATAAATCAGTGTGAATGAAATATAAACAAACCCCTCAGTAAAAACCTTCAGAATATAGAGAGGAATAAAACTCAATAAATAAAATAAAATAAACACTTATATGTGCATTTGGACATTTTCTTTCCACTAGTCTGAAAAAAATTGAGCAGTGCATGAAAAAACAAGGGTTTTGCCTGCGGTGTCTCACCTAAAAACAACAACAACAACAAAAAAGTGCAGAACGGGTTAGAAAATCCTGTTTTCCCTTTGAATTAAGTTTATTTTTCTGACCTCATTGGCAGATATTTTTTCTTGTTTTAAGTATAAACGCACTTCATTTTGAAAACATCTTAAAAACCTTCAGATCGTATCTGATGTCATTGTACATGTATCTTATATACTGGAAAACAAGACAAAACCACTGAGGATGAACATGAGTTTTTGCAGAGTAGTTCACCAAAGGGTCACAACAGTTTAGTTATTTTGTAGATTATTGGAGCGCTGTAGTAGGTGGGTAGTCAGAATTAACTCCAGATTGACACAGCAGGTGACTAGAGCTAACTTACCCGTATTTGATTGTGAGGACGCTGAAGTGCTTCCTGTTGTGCTGGAAACCCTCAGGTGATGAAGACTGGCACAAAGAGAAGGTCAACGGCTCTCAGTTCCACGCTCTTAAGGGTTTGAAGAAAGGTTTGGCCTACAAGGTGCGTGTGGTGGCCCGGGGTCATGACGACCAAGCGGTCCATCACTCTGAGGAGCTGTTGGTTAAGGTCCCAGGTGAGGCTTCATCTCAGCCTCAAGGCCTTGTGGGATATCTGACGGCTGTGCTGCATGACGGCCGTTGTGTTGAGATGTTGAAGCGCATGACGCACGTCTGTATGTCCTGCACGAGTCCGTCTGTGCTCATAATGTGGCTCAGTTGTTATTGTTTATTGATTGATCAGCATGATTGTATCCCATAATCAATACGAACTGCAAATGTGATTTTCTTATTCAGTATTTTTGAGTTGCTTTCCAGTACAAATATCTCAACATTCTTAAATTTACTTGAGATGCAAAATTAAGACATTAGGTATTTTTTTCTGAAAAATGCATCAAAATTGACTTTATGCTGAAAGAAGAACACAATTTCTCAGAATTTCTGCATTGTGTCTCATGTAAATGTATCTTGATATAAGAAAGTTCAGATATTTGTACTGTAAAACGAGACAGAAATACTGATGAAGAACATGATTTCTGCAGTGCCGATCGAGTTTCCCTCTTCGTGTTTGTCTCTCATGACTGTGTTCATGGCGTCTGATCTTCTGTGACTCGCTGGATCGAGCTGTTTAAAGTTGAAGATCTGCTCACGTCTCATGCTCTTCCTCCTCCTACTCTTCCTCAGCGATGGTGAGTCCGCAGGTGGACATCGCCACTCAGGGCTGGTTCATCGGTCTGATGTCGGCCATCGCTCTGCTCATCCTCATCCTGCTCATCATCTGCTTCATCAAGAGGAACAAGGGCGGCAAATATCCAGGTGAGCATTATTTTATTATCACTGATATACTGTTATAGTCTTTATCGTTATACTTTCTGTTTTCAATTTGATTTTAGTTAAAGTTTTTGTATTTTTAAGTGCTTTTAGCAATTTTCTTGTTTGTTTTTTTGTGGTTTTCTTTTTTCTTTTTCTTTTTGTTCACAAAAACAAAATTAAAAATAAACCACTACAAACAACTTACAAAACAAGGAACAGATACTGTCAGCACTGCTGATAAATATTGTAAGTATCCTTATGACAAAGATGACCTATTTTTTGAAAAACAAAATTCATGTATTTTGGTCCATCTGGAAAGTGTTCAATGATTTTTTGGAGAGTCTAGATGGTGACTCTTTTGTGGAATTGATGGACATTGAAAGTATATAGACATGTAGTATATACATATATGTCATTGGAGTACTTTTTTATTTCTTTTCTTTTCTTTTATTATTTATTTTTATTTTTTTAAGGGTATTGGGTTATTGTTGAATTCATTTATGTATTTTTTTTTATTCAGTTATAATGAAAAATTGAACTGTTGTCTTAACCTGTATGACAATCTTTGAAGATAAAAATTGTTGTTCAAAAAAAAAAAGTATCCTTCTGACATACCAAAACAATATAGAAATTGAGTAAAATGCAGGGTTTTTTTTAACAATATTTATAGTTTTTTTATTTATTTATTTTTTTTATTTTGTAAATTAGGTTGAACTAAACAAAAATGGAAAATGTTGCCTTGGCAACTAGCTGAAATAAAATAAGTTTAAGTTTTATCATTTTATTTCAGTTAGCGTTTAAATTGTTTCAAGTAACATTGTTTTATGGTCTTCATTTTAGTTAACAAAAATAACCCTAAAAACGGCTCTATTTATTTTCTAAATTCAGGCTAATTATCTTATTGTGAACAATTGTGTATAACTGTTCAAACGTGCACATGTTTCTCCTTTTTTTTCCAAAAGTTTAAACTAGTAATATTTAATCAAAATGAAGGAATGTGACAAAAGAAAAGATTTGACTTTTTTTTTTTATCCCACTGGCAGATATTCTGTCTCGTTTTAAATATAAACACTTAATTTTGATGCATTTGTTTAGAAAACAAGACTTGATATCTTCTGTCATTTTGTTTCTCCACTAAATGCATCTTGACTTAAGAATGTTCAGATATTTGTACTGGAAAACAAGTCAGAAATAGGGTTAGGGTTATCTGTTGTTTCAATGATAAATGCCAGTGTGTGACTCTGATGTTTGTCTCAGTTAAAGAGAAGGAAGATGCTCACGGAGACCCGGAGATCCAGCCCATGAAGGACGATGATATCACGTTTGGAGAGTACAGGTGAGAGAGCTCCGACCTGACCCTTGACCTCTGACCCCTCAGGAGACTGACCCCACCGATCTGAGACGGAGAGCGGATGAGAACTTCTCCACGACGTCACCTTCATCGTCTGATCTGCTGCTGGTCTGATGCAGATCCTGCGGGACTCAATCAGGTTCTCGTCTCCAGGATGATCGCATCAGTGAACTTGATGATCCAGCAGCGTATTTACTGTATCAGAATATAGTTCTGCATCCTTTTCTTCCTTGATCCAGAATAACCCTGCAGATGTTTGTCCATAATGACGTCAGATCTGAACTGAAGCGGCTGGTTTGCCATTTAAAGTCTATTCCTGCGTTATTCTGCACGCGTGCAGGAGAGAGACGAACGAACGCACTTTACTCCTGTATAGCAATGTTCTTTATATTCCCTGCTTTATTAAATTATTTCCTTTTTATACGCTGGACATTATTGCAGATGTTGATCTGTCCTCAGCATACAGTGTTCCTCATAACGCTGGTCAATGATGTGAATCTGACAGCTGCTCTTCACTTGACACAAACCGGCATTTTAGATACAGATATTTACATTAAATATTTAGAAATTACAATATAAATAAATGAAATTGTTCCATTAATGTCCCCTGAGATTTTAAATTAATATTTCAATAATTTTCTAAGTGAAAATATTTTCAGATTGTCTAGTAAATTAAAAAGTAATTTGTTACTTTACTAGTTACTTGGAAAAAAGTAATCTGATTACGTAACTCGCATTACTTGTAATGGATTACAACCAACAATGATCATATCTTTACCTTGAATGTTCGTGTAAGTCAGCGTTTGCCAAAATGTAAATGCAAAATATGAGTGTGGATTACAGGATCGTTCAATCCTTGAATGATAATGCTATCCGAAACAAACTCACACTCAGTAATTAAACGATCGTGAATCAGAGTTGACTCAGCTGCTGTGAATGAACACAGACTCATCAGATCCACATTACTGCTCTTAGTATGTGATGTTTAGTAGCTCTGAATCGCATCTGCTGTGACGCTCGCACAGACTGAGTCGCTGGCGTTCGTTCCTCCCGTTTCGTTAAGTGCCGGTCGAATGTGGGAAGGTAAGCGGGAATCTGCATGCGAGAGGAGAAAAACACAACCATTCCAGGATCACACACATGTACATCATCGCCAGCCCGAGAACATGCAGTGAGAATGAATCACGGACAGAGTAAGGGCCCGTTCACACAGAACGCGTCTTTCCATTCCAATGCGCTACTTTTCCATTTTTTTGTAAACGCACTAAACAGAGTGTATGACCGCTGCTCTCGCGTCTCTTAAGCAGATCCGCTTATCAATCTCAATTCCAGAACAGTGGACCAATCAGAAGACCCCGGGGGCGGGGCAACCGTTGCAAGTTTTTGTTTACAGTAGAAAGCTGGCATGGCAACTGTTTTTATTTACATTATTGAGTCACGTCTCAAAAGCACATCTCAAGGCCTCGCATTCTGCGCTTGATGCAAAGACGTGTTCTGAGTGAACGGCCCTTAAAAGAGCTGTATGCTCGAAGATTGTATAAAAACTACTCAGATTAAATGCTTTTAGCATTTTTTTTTTATTTACTGGGGTTATACAGTATTTTTGGACTTTTTAAAATTATTATTATTAGTAGTAGTACTATTAGTATTACTTTAAAAATATCTAAAAGTAAAAAAAAAAAAATGTAATACAATTATTAAATTGGTGCCAAATGATTCTGAAATTGTATCAACAAATTCAGAACAACAACAAAAAAACATAATAATAATAAAACCAGAGAAAAACATGTATATGAGAGCATTATACAGTATGAGCCTGTCTGTTCTCTAGTTACCTGTACTAACTTACTCGTTTCATGGGAAGTGTGGCTACATCCATTCATGATTCATGTATGATTTGAGGTTTTTCCTCAATCTGTTTGTGTTTTAATCGCAGCTGATGGGCTTCGTTCATGAAGCACCAGCAGAAGGAGTGTCTTCAGGAAGTTTGTCGAATGAATCAGAATCTTTGAATGATTCGCTCAGATTCAGCTGGTGCTTCAGGAATCAGGCTTTGTGTCATGATGATCATGTTCAGGCTGATGTTTGAATCACGGCTTGATGAATCTGTTTTTCATCTTCACGCTTCAGATGCTGAGATATTGATTGCACTTCATCCACCTTTATTCCTCTGTTAGTTTCCCATGATGCTTTAACGCTTGTTTTGAAGTTCACGCAGGTTTTGTCTCTCATCCTGTCACATGTATGTGATTGCACATGTGACACTGATCCTGCATGTGTGTGCCATCCATCTTTTGAGTTTGATTTGCGTCATGATTCACCTGCATGTGGTTTTTCTCCTAGTGACGAGGACCATAAACCGCTCAAAGGGAGCCGAACTCCGTCCAGTGGAAGCGTTAAGCGCGACGGCAGTGATGACAGTTTAGTCGACTCCGGAGACACGCAGTTCAACGAGGACGGCTCATTTATCGGACAGTATAGCGGGAGGTCGGATAAAGAGGCGACGCCTCCATCTCTGGTGAACGCCATGAACTCATTCGTGTGAGATCCGCTGATTCATGAACCACGCTTCAGTTTACTAGAGACTAAACGAGCCTGACTGAAGCAGACGGCTGCGTCTGTACAGATCTCGGAGGACGATTAACCAGGCTGTGTTCACAATAGCACACTATCATACTACTGCAGTATGTACTATTATGCAATCATCTAGATATCAGGCAAAAATATAAACATTTTCATTTATGATTTGATAACTCAGATGGAATTCATACCTTAACGAATAGTTCCTCCAAACTGAAAACGTGCTCACACCCAGGTTATCTGAGATTAGGATGAGTTTGTGTCTTCATCAGGTTTGTAGAAATGTAGCATTGCATCAGTATCTCAGCAATGGATGCTCTGCAGTGAATGGGTGCCGTCAGAATGAGAGTCCAAACAGCTGATAAAAACATCACAATAATCCACAAGTAATCCACAGCACTCCAGTCCATCAGTTAACATCTGGAGAAGACAAAAGCTGAAACAAATCCAGCATTAAGACCTTTTTAACTCAAATACGAGTCCATAATCCATAATAACGCTTCCTCCAGTGAAAAAGTGTTCTGGTGTGAATCAGGAGAGAAATCGGCACAGATCAAGCAGCGTTTAAACAGCTCTAAACACTTATGTGGCTGGATTTTGATGCGAGAGACAACAGCAGATGCACTTTTTCATTGGAGGAAGCGTTATTATGGATTATGGACTTAATGGGCTTTTTGTTAAAAATGTCTTGATGGATTGGTTCTGACGGCACCCATTCACTGCAGTGGATCCATTGGTGAGCAAGTGATGTAATGCTAAATCTGATGAAGAAACAAACTCATCCTAAACTCAGATGACCTGAGTGTGAGCACATTTTCATTTCTGGATGAACTATTCCTGATGTGACGGCAGTAGCACAGTACATCACTGTGTGCTGACGCAGTATGCTAGTATTATATTAGGAACGCAGCTGATGTATCCATGCATGATGACAATATTCTACTCTTCTGATTCTGAGAGATGGAGACGCTCTCACTGTATTTCAGGGCACTGCTGCAGTGTTTGCAGTGAATTCATCAGAGGACATTTCTACAGAGTGAATCCCACACCGGCTCATATTTCATCGCAAAATCAGAAGAAAAATGTTTGAAATTATATTTTACATAAAGAAAATGAAGCATGTTTTTAGAATCATTCATTCTTTTTTGAATTATGACATTAACTTGAAATTCACATAAATGCAATTTATAACCATTATTTTGATGCAAAAAAAAACATTGTTTCTAAAAATATGATTGATTTTCTTGATGTGTAAAATATAATTTCTATTTTTTTGGGGGGGGGGGGGGGGGAGATGTTTATGCTTTTTTCATAACTTGCATCAAGTCTGAATTTGAAATGTTAAATGTTGTTTTGTAAAGATATTTTGTTACTGTAAATAAATTGAGAGTTTGTGTGGCTTGAGTGAAGTGGCTGAAGTGCAGGTCAGGAGTGTGTGTGTGTTTGAGTGTGTGTGTGTGTGTGTGTGTGTGAGAGAGAGAGTGTGAGTGTGTGTGTGTGTGTGTGTGTGTGTGTCAGTGTTTTACTCCCAGCAGCAGTATTTATCTCTTCTTTCATTTAGACCCTATTGTACCGCAGTTCTTCATTCTCTCAGTCTTTGTAAAGGGATTTTGTACTTTAATCTCAGAAGTGTTAGAGATTTACTAACCTCAAATCTCATTTTATTCAAGTTTCACTGGATGATATTTCAGCCTCTATATAAAATATTCATAATAATATTGAATGAATAAATGTATTGCATTATACATCTCTCTTCTGTTTGTGTCGTTTCTGAAGCGCTGATCAACATCTGACTGTATGAGATGCAGTATCCCACAATGCACTGCACTTGACCTTGCGTTTCCAGTGTGACGAATGAACCAAAGTTTTGATCAGACTGACATTTTTACACAAATTTTACTTAAAAATTAAGAATAACTTTATTTAATGCTGAACATGTTTATTTCAACATCAAACTGATGCCATGATGAAACTTTTATTATTACGCACATTCTCAGAACATTCTGGCAAGTTTCTTTTAAAGTTATGAACAAACACAGTAACAGAACGTTTGTTCAAAGTTCTTTAGTCTTTAATAAAGTTCTCAAAAGGTTAGCACAAAAAATGTTAATATACATCATTCATGGAACGTTTTTTTAAACATTTTACTTTAATGTTTATCTAACATTTTTAAATGGTTTCGGAGAACATTCAAAAGTAACATTCACACAATGTTTGCAAAAAAAAATAAAAGGGAAAAAAATGGAATGTTCCCTTAATGTCTGCATTACCAGGAAAAAAAATGTTTTTGAAACATTAAAAAAATTGGCATGTTCAGAAATAAAATTTTTGTAACATAACGGCAACATTAGCAAAATGTTCTAAGAACATAAGCTGGAAGTTAAACAGTATCACATTCGTTAATGTTTCAATGTTCTGAGATTATATTTGCATAGGAACTTAATGAGAATGTTAGCAAAACGTTCTTAGAACATATCTGTTTCACATAATGTGTGCAAGAGAGTGCAGTGCACAGTATAAATTCACAGTATATGTGTGTCTGCGTGTGTGTGTGTGTGTGTGTGTGTGTGTGTTGCTCTGGGTTATTTTGAGATACTGGGAGAAACACAAAGGATTCCAGAGAACAGTGAAGCTGAAAGAGAGAAAATCAGAAGCGTGCAGTGAGTAACAGTGTGTGCAGAAGCTCAGAGCCTGTTTATTTTAGTCATTGTCATATTTCCAGTGTGGAGAGAGAGCCATCTGTCGCGTGTGTGTGTGTGTGTGTGTGTGTGTGTGTGTGTGTGTGTGTGTGTGTGTGTCTCTCCACAGCGCTGGCACACATTCTGCCGTCTGTTTTCTGAACACAAGTGATTTTATCTGGTTTTAGATCATTTTCTGCAGGATTCTCATAGAATCATCAGATGAACTGAAGCCAAAGCTGTAGGTGTACTGATGATGATGATGATGATGAAGTCACCACCAGCAGACGCTCATGTATGATGTGAGAAACCATTTGTTTCACATAAATATGTCACTACAATGATTCAAATAATTTAAAAGAGTTGAATGTTTCTCTCTAGCTAAACTCTAACTTTACTCACACATTTTATGAGTAAAATGTTTTAGATGCTGGCATAAATATTAAAATGCATGCTGATTATGATATGTTCATCATTTTAAAATTTGATGAATTTCTGTGACTTTTAAGATCTAGAAATTAATTTTTTAAGACGAGGCTTCCTTATTTATCCAGATTTTCCAAGACCTTGTGAATCCTCCTTCTTCAAAGACAGAAAACAGTTGATGAGGTGGGAAATAAAAATATCTTTACTTTCAGTTGTCTCAGCTCATTCTCATGCGTGTTTTGTCTTATTTTAAATCGCTGTAGTCATCTCGAGGGCCTGTATTGGCCCCGGGCCCCTGGTTGATCAGTGTTTCTAGTGCCAGTCGTGCTTGACTGTTTGCTGAAGTTCTCCAGGTTTCTGTCTCCATCTAGTGTCAGAGATTCACACACCAACACTATTCAGTTCATCTTCACAGCTTTGCCCTTATTCTCTCTGGAGGAGCTTTTCAGTCTTTATTGAGATGTTACAGAATATAACAATGTCAAGTTGTCTTCTCCTGACTCATTCAGTACATTGCCAAAATCTGAATTTGATATAAAAGATATAAAGGGTGTCCAAATTTTCTCAAAAGAAGAAAGTTTACCTTTCAACCTATAAGTTACCTTTCCCATCGCTAAACAGAAGGACATGCTATTGATCCACTGTACGATAGATGGCCTTCCGCTCTCTTCCAGTACAGAGATATCAGACGCTTTGCTTGAAGTATACTAGTATCAACACATTCACGCGTGCTGCCACAGTGAACTATATAATTCCCAAAGTAACTATTTCAGGTTTCATGGGTATAGATTTATAGATAAATATAGCCACCTCTTTCCTAAACTCCTGCAGCTCTGGGCAGTTCCACTGGCAATGCAGAAGTGTACCATTATCAACTGAGCATGTGATGCATGTGTCTGGAATATTCTGATATTATTCTAATATTCTAACTGGAGTAATATACGTTCTCATAATCCAGTTGTACTGTATTAATTTGAGATTGCTATTAAATGTTTGTAGTTGAGCATTCATACACATATCTTCCCATGCATCTAAGGAATATATATATATATTAAACCTTTAGATTGGGCAGGTTTTGATAACAGGTCTTCAAGAGGGTTTTCCTCTGCAGAAGTCATGGGGTCCAGTGCGTTCTTCAACATGACATAACGACTTCAGGCTGCAATAATGTGTATTTACATGTCCATGTCTTTCTGTGGGCTGAATAAAGCCTGTGCTTCATATAGAGAGATACAGCTTCACATCTAGATGAAGGGCCATCACGGCTGTAGCCTGGGTTTGAACATTAGTAATGTCTGGGGTGGGGTTAAAATACTGCGCTATAATAAACTTGTTATATACACTAACACTTTAAAAGAGACAGACATGTAGGTGTTTGTGAAAGATGTTTTCTCTGTTTCGAAAAGATGAACATTGTTAAATATATCATATTACATCCAAATTAGTTAATACTTTAATACAGGTGAGGCATGGATAATTGTATCAGTTGTTTATTATTCATGCAACAATATATATTACTGTTATAGTTTTCATTAATAACTATATAGCTGATAACTTTGTCTAGAGTTCTTATGAATGTTCATAGCATGATTTGTGAAAATGTAACTACTATACTGAATGAAAAAGCATAGACTTCTTCATGGCTAGTGTTTGCGTATTTCATTTCATTCTGTAACCTACTTGTTCTACAGATCTTGTATTTGTGTTAAACGGTACTGTTGTTGACAGCGTTGATAACGTTTCTGACAGATAATATCATGATGTTTGTTGCGTTTGCCTTACCAAATGTGTTATCCTGTCAGTAATAACCTGTCCATGGGCTTTTTTGATTACTGCCAGTTTAAGTGCCGGTGATGCAGTGTTGCCAGATATTGCTATGAAAAAAAAAAACAGAAACTGGTTAAAATCATTTGCAGATAAGATAACGATATTGCTAACCTTAAACTGGATCTTCCCACTTTATTAACTTTCTAAATCGTCAAACTGAGTGGAAAAGACAAGTCGAAAGACGCTTATAAAAGCTGGATCTGGCGATCACTCACAAAAGCTGGCTAAATGCATGCTTGTCATTACTCTTGATCTGTTTTTACTGAAAACTCCCTGTTTTCATCTTTTCGCCTGATTCGATCGGGTGATTATGTTGGGCCCTGTCCTGTTTCAGAACAGAAAGTCATATTTTGATTTGAAACCCCATAACATTTTCATGAGATCTTGATTTATGACAATTAATTAAAAAATTAGTCAGATTTAAATGATCACTACAAAATATGATCATATTTCCATAAGAGTCTTAAATTTGATCACTAAATTAATGTCATTCTCAAAGACTAAGGAGAGCGAACCGCCAAACATTTGGTATCTCTGAAAATGTGCTCTTGACATCCAGACATGTACGATCTCAGAGAAATCACGAAAATATCATGTCCACTTCAGAGGAGAAACGTCTATTCCTGGGTCCCAGGAGGATAGAGAAAAATTGTGCCAAAAAAAAAAAAAAAGTCTTTGGAAGATATTACTGATCATTCAACTCTAGCAAAAGTCAATTTCTTACTGATTGTTTTTCTCCGTTTTTAGTGTTTATTTAAACTGGGACAAATGCTATTGTTTTAATCTCCAATCTGTTATTTAGCAGTTTAGATCGTTCTTTAATGCTAGTTAACTAGCAGAAGACACACACTATGCCCAGCTTCCCTTACCAAAAAGTAGTATACTTCAAGTTTATTTTATTAAGTATACTAGCACTGTTATTCTATGACGTTAGCAATGCAATTCATGTATATTACTTTTATGGATTTTGTGCGTGTGTGCGTGTGTGCGTGTTTGTGAGTGTGTGAGTGTGTGAGTGTGTGTGTGTGTGTGTGTGTGTGTGTGTGTGTGTGTGTCTGCCTTATAGCTGTGTTTGGTAATGTACCTCACTTGTTACAGTGTGTCCATATGGGGCATGTTGTCACATTTCACATCCATTCTTTTATGGTAAATAAAGAAAAAAGTATACACTGTATTAATGAAACAAGACCACATATTTGTACTAGACATGTGAAATTAACATGTTTAATCTCATTTTATTTTTCCAGACATAAAAATATCCAGAAGTTGTGTCATTGGTAACCCTAATAATCAACATTTTTGTAAAAGGGAAAAAGTGTGTTTTATGGTTGGTCACAATTGTGACCGGTGGGATAATGTATGTACTGATTTAACATATTTCTGCAGTCATCCAAATCTCTATATGTCAGCCCAGCTATTTGAAACTGTTTGATCACATTCTAGGGTTACTATTATGCATAAAACCCCTCATACAACAATACTGAGATAAAATACAACACAATTACAACCATCAACATATTTCAAAATTGGTACTTTATTGTAACATACAGTATATCATAAAATTGTTATATTAGTGCTACCATTATTACAACATCAATTTTGTAATGCATTTGTAACATTTGAACTTTTAATTTTGTGCAATATTTGTCATTGCAACATTTTAGTGCAATCTTCACTAACAACTGCAATTGCATTTATATGTATAACTATACATATATACATATAAATATAACTATAATGTGTACCAACAATCTTTGTCATATCTTTATGTTAACAATAGCCTTTTGTTATGACAATTTGCACTAATCATGTGACACTGCACATATTTCATTGAGACCCTTAATTTTTTTCCATATTTGCAGGAAGTGCACTAAAACATGAGTCAGTACAATTTTTAGAGCTTTATAAATTAAAAGCTTCTTTACGGTCACTATTGTGACCGGTGGGATTAAATGGGTTTAATGTGGGGAAGAAACAAATACTCTGGACCTAGTCTGTGAATTTATAGAAACTGAGAAAGCCAGACAGTGTTGGGATGTGTTTCCCTCACGGTCTGTATATGGACCCCCTGAAGGAGCCGTGCTTCACTCTCTCTCTGCTCTCTGTGTCTTAGCAACATCAAATCAGAAGTGACCGCTCGGCTTCAGTGTCGTCCAATCACGTCGCTCGCTGCTTTTATTGCTCTGTTTGAAGTCCATTCAGTCATGAATAGATTCAGAATCATATTATCACAGCGTTTATTGTTGCCATGACGACTGACCCCAAGCCCCCTCCTCCCAAACCATTACCCCACCCCCACACGGCTCAGTTACCTCCGCCCCCTCCAGGGACACCAGTGTGTGTGTGTGTGTGTGTGTGTGTGTGTGTGTGTGTGTGTGTGTGTGTGAGAGAGAGAGAGAGAGAGCGAGAGTGTGTTTGTGTGTGTGTGTGTGAGAGAGCGATTGTGAGAGTGTGTGCGTGTGTGTGTGAGAGAGAGAGAGTGTGTGTGTGTGTGTGCGTGTGTGTGTGTGTGTGTGTGTGTGTGTGTTT
>NW_015547716.1:397652-398644 GCF_001515605.1 Sinocyclocheilus anshuiensis
CGTCACTTGCAGCCTTTTTTTTTTTTTTTTAATTGAATTTATTAAAAAAAAAATTTAATTGAATCTCTCAACATTTTACACAAGTAGCTGGTGGTGAAGACAAGAAAAAATTAACTAAATCACGAAGTCACTTGCATTCGCCGCTTGCACTCTCAGCTACTTGCAATCCACACGAATCATGCGTGTTGCCAGTGGAGACAAGATGCTGTGGTGGTTAAATGATTAAAACTAATTTAGTACTATAACATACAGGGTCCTGCAACACATTCTGAGCGTTTGGTGGATGATGAAAGTGCTGAAGAACCTCTGGAATATTGATGAATGAATATTTATTAAACATGAATATTTATGAACATTATCTGTTCTTCTAGATTATATTCAAATACTGAAATAAAAGTAAACATAGTAATTCAATAATCAAAAGGTTAAAAGGTCCAAAAAATGATTATTCTGTCATCATTTACTCTTTCCCATGTTGCTCCAAACCTCTATGAACTTCTTTCTTCTCTTGAGCACAAAAAAGGTATTTTGAGGAATATAGCTGACGGTAGCCATTGACTTCCATTGTATTTTCTCCATGCTGTGTAAGTCAATGGCTACCGTCAACTGTTTGATTAGTAACATTCCTCAAAATCTCTTATTTTGTGTTCAACAGAAGATATAAACTCACACAGGTTTGCAGTGACGTGAAGTAAATGATGATAGAGTGATAATTTTTTTTGGGTGAACTTATGGTTTTATATAATTTGAGTTGCTTGATCTGATTTTCGAGGTGAGACTTCACTCTGCTGATGAAGATGAAGATGATGATTTATGTTTATGTATGATTCGTATTCTGACGGGGTCGCCGTGTCTCCTGCTGATGCTGTGTTATATTGATCTGACACTAATGCCTCTCTCCATTTCACTCCTGCCCCCAACAGACGGATTAATGCTGTGAGGGGACGATTGAAGATCCACACACACACACACACACACTCAAACACACACAC
>NW_015547716.1:398664-401753 GCF_001515605.1 Sinocyclocheilus anshuiensis
ACACACACACTCACTCAAACACACACACACACACACACACACATCCTCTAAAAATCCAAAATATTAAATAAAATGTAATAAAAACCAACACCAGAGGTTTAAGGGAATGTTTCGTTTTATACATTTGCAAACATTGTGGGAACATTTTGAATCTTCTCTCTGAACGTTCTGAAACAAGCAGTAAGCAGTAACATATATTAGAACTAAAACTAACTAAACTAACTAAAACATTTCAGAAAACACTCCATGAACAATCTGCAAAAATAATGCTTTGAGAGGATTCTTAAAATAAAACAGACAGACAGACAGGAGACATACAGACAGATAGACAGAGAGATAGATAGATAGACAGACAGAAAGACAGACAGACAGACAGACAGATAGTCCTATACTGTGACACTTTAAAGGTGTATTTTAGTGACTAACACACTTGTATAATTGGCTGACAGCTGAATCAGCCAATCAGCGTCTTCCCGCCGCTTCTTTCCGTGCGTCATCGCGTCGCGTCCAATCGTGTGCTCTGGAGAGACGCGTCTCGCTGCGCTGGACCCCGCGCTGAGAGTCAGTCCGCCCGCTGAAGCTGAGGACGCCGCAGTCGCATCCGCAGGTAAGAGCGGCGCGTTTACTGACGCTACATGTGTGTGAGAGACGCGCGGTGCTCTGTGAGGAGGAGGAGGAGGAGGAGGAGGAGGAGGAAGATGATGCTGAGACACACATGCACCGCAATGCAGTCTGTTTTTAGCGTGTTTAGCGTTGATTTCTGTAATGAATCCGTAGCGCTGGTTCGTTCTGTCGTGCGCGTTGTTTTTCTGACGCGCGTCTCATCGCTCCTAGAAAAGGCGTTTATGGAGATGCTTGACGCGTCAGACAGCGATGTTTGCGTGAATCTCAGAGTGTTTTCAGAGCAGGGCGTGTAGAGAGAAGGGTGTGTAGATTATAACATCATCATCTATAACCTGTAGGTGTGTGAGAGACACATTCCTGATTCATGCAAACATCACATCTAGAAAACCTCGCACAGACCTACTGTGTTAAAATTAGTGACATGCTTTTATAGCTCGATTTTGATAATATTTTGAATTTTATATTTTCTCTTTTCACTTTAATTTTAGTTAAAGTTTTTGTGATTTTATTTTTTATTAGTTTTTTGTTTTATTTAAACATGTCTGTTTAGATTTGTATTTATTACACTGAAAAAATGTACAATCTTCACTTCGAAATTGCTAGTACATTTCACAAATAATTAAAAAAAGAAATGGGAAGTAACATGTTGAATATACCGTGAAAGTTTGAAGAGAAAGACTGAGATAGTATTTTCTTGTAAAATATGCTGCAGTATTATTATTTTTAATTGTATTTATTTATTTACAGCTTAGAAGAATAGTGTGGTTTTAGTTTATTTATTTAGTTATTTTAGTATCTCAAGCTAAACTAAACAAAAACAAGAAATGGTGTCTTGGCAACTAGCTGAAATAAAATACATTTGTTTCATTTTAAGTAATATTTTATTTTATTATTACTATTTTTATTTGTTTGTTGGTTTATTTATTTATTTTTAGTTAACCATAATAACCTTGTGTAATTACCTAATTAATTTTTCTAATACAACAGCCAATGGCAAGTCTCCAGCAGCAGACCTTTCAATATTTCTATTTCCTTAGCAGTTGTGTTTATTAAAATTATACATCATTTGGGTGTAGCGAGCTGTATATGATCTCAGTGTTGCAGGTTTATGAGGTGTATCTCAGAATGAGGTAAATGTAGCGCTGATCATGTGTTTGTCAAACAAAACGCTGTGGATGCAAGAAAAGGCTTTGACCAGAGTCTGGAGACACCACTTATGATAAATCTGAATAATGTATGAATGTGGGTTGTGGTGATTCTCTGATGATGTTGTGTGGTTTAGTGGAGGCTAATGGTTTAGGACTAGTTTAGGAATGTCCTGGTGGTGTTTAATCCCAGTCTGTTCTGTGGGTTAATCAGCTTCCACATGAAGGATCCTGATGTTCTGGCCTGTCCTTGTGTCTGTGATCTCAGTCTTTCCTCGGGGCAGACGTCTCTTCTCTAGATGTGTGTTTGACCCGGTTTACCCAGGGATCCTCAGGACGGATCAGACGTGATGAACCAGCTTCATTAGCAGCGTCAGATCGTTCTATCGCTGCGCTTGAGTCGAGTCAGAAAGATGCAAACACATGTACGCTCACAAATACTGTGAGCCTTGAGTTGAGTCTCAGTGACTAAAATGATTTTCATTTACAACAAAAATAGCTAAATTGCATGTGGGTCAAAGACGAAAAAGGGTAAAACAATAAGTGTAATACAGCTTTGAATTGTTGTTTTCACAAAGTGTCCTGCAAAAAATAATAATAATAATATTTTTTTTTTTTTTTTTTTTTTTGAGGGGAAAAAACAACTATAATACTATATAATAACTATAATACTTGTCTCGATCCCATTTTAGTCATTTGTCAGCAATCATTTTTTACTCATTTGAAATGCAATAAAATTTAGTATGCTCGCTTATTCTTTTTATACATTTTAATATGTACAGGTCAGAATAAGTATGCTGTTTCAGAAGTGTTACACTGAATGACAACGGAACATTATTTCACCCACATTTTAACATTGTATTCCAAAACGTATTTGAAACCTTAAAAGTAGACACTTTACTTGCATTCAATGTGCTTTCTACGCATATAAAATCACTTTTGTGAAATATCTTTTGATGCGGACATTTAAATGCCTTTGACTCGTGTACAAAACACCATAGTATTGTAGAATATGCAATGATTCAGTTTACAGCACCGTCATGAATTTAATAAACGCAAAGCAGAAAATGATTTGTGCAGAAATGGTACATCGCACTCTTGCTCTGACGCATCTGATGTGATCATGAATATGAGCTTGAACACGCCGTATTGTAGCGAATCAGCTCATGGGGAAATATGAATAATTAATCATAACTAGTTATAATTAATTATAAATATTTAGATCCGCTGTAGATATTTAGCTGACCTCTCAGGGTCAACTGTCTGTCAATTCTAAGAACGTTAATTTCCTGGTTAAGGGAAATAACTTTCTTACTGTAC
>NW_015547716.1:402000-406036 GCF_001515605.1 Sinocyclocheilus anshuiensis
AAAAGAACCAGTTTGAGTCAGAGGATCTTGGTGAGTGGAAAAGTCTAGGCCCGAAGGCCTGGCACAAGCTTGGGTATCCTGGAGCGTTTGCTCACATCTTCATCTTAGCATCTAACCGAACCACCGACTCTGGGCGGGTCACTGGTGTGAAGCCTTTTTAAGGTCTCGGAAGATTCCCGCCTCTCAAGATGGCTTGTCCAATGAGAAAGGCTTGAAATCCCAAGCGGGCGGTTGCAACTGCTGGAGGGTTTTACGACCCTTTGTCTCTAAGCATGGTATTTCGCATATGTAATTCGCTTGGGTGTCGACGAAAGATTACTAAAAGTTCTTAGAACCCTAATATGTTGCATAGGTATAAACATACAATATACACTCTCAATTAGATCATCCGAATACGAATTAATAGAGACCAAACACGGTATATGTAAGGTTACATGAATGAGTGGTTCTATCATAAGCATGAATAAAATAGTCTACAATACAACAGATAATATACAAGACAGCAATAATATACACCATGACCTGAAGGATATGTGTGTTCATTCAAAGAAAGGTTTTCCTATGAATTAATTAGTAGAAAAGTCCACTTCTACTGTGCCTTGTGCCTCTTGCGATGGAACATGCAGTGATTTTCCCTGCTTTGCATTCCATTAGGTCGTAAATGTATCTGGTGTCAGGGTTGCCATGGTAACCAGGGTCCTGGGCCCTGTTCACAGACAACTTGGCACCCAGTATGTTTATTGGGTGAGGGGTCTGTGAACGTTTGTTAATCTAATTAATAATTGATTTGTTAAATCAAATGAAAAATTGTGTGTCTGATTGGTCCAGACGCTACAGTATGTTAGAAGTCTGTAGCTTGTGAACGTACGTCTCTGTAGACTCGGATGAAGTCGTGGGACTCTTGATGATTTATGATTTCAGCGTTTGTAATATTCATAGTTGTGTTGCATAAATAGACACAGAACTCAGAGTGAACTCTCTTTGATTTCCCCCCGTTTTTGGTTGTTATTTTCTATGGATTCAGTTATAAATCATCAAAACATGTGTAAATCAGTTGAAAATGTAACATTCTCTTTACAACAGACTTTGCATTTATTTTTAATGTATTTATTTTTGTTTTGTCCAAATGCAGCACAACTGTTTTTTTTTAATAATGGTTTATTCTAAATAGTAATACATTTCTGTTGCATTTCCTTTAAGAACTGTCTTTCTGCATTGCAAATGAGATTTAATTTCATACGTAAGCAAATGTTTTAATATGGGAAAGTTTTACTTGAACTCTCTCGCTGAGAAAGCAGCTTTGCAGCATGTGTGGGCCTGCTTTCTCTTCACTTGCTCAGAAGCACTGGCACAGCATTAGTGCTCTTAGTACAAATGTTGGTAAAGCAAACTTCTATTGTCATCATCATCATCAGTGAGATTATTTACATGATGATAAGAGAAGAACAAACACACATGCGCTGCAGATTCAGCGGTATCTTCTACCGCTCATCAGATATCAGCTCTGTGAGATGACAGATGAGTTATGATGAGTTATGATGAGTTATTGTGAACTGAACACTAGTCAGTGTTTTAGCGTGTGAACCCTGCACAGGTGACGTCCTCTCGGCTCTGAGACTGCGCTTCCCAGCATGCATCTGTGCAATCAGTGTCCAGCGGGGGAGAATGAATCACACAATAAAGCTGCTGCAGTTTGATTGACAGCTCTAGCATTTAATGAGCAGCGGGAGACACACACACACACACACACACTCTCTCACACACACACACACACATGTTCTTGAGCTCTTGCAGGTTAGTCAGTGATTCCAGCGGCCAGATCGATTCTCACTAATGGAATGGAAGGATTATACACACACACAAACACATACACACCGCTGTGGTTTAATTGAATAATGTGTGTGTGTGTGTGTGTGTGTGTGTGTGTGTGTGTCTACACAAAGAACAACACTGATTAGATCATACACTCAGGTTTGTGAGTGTTTATGCAGTGTGTGTGTGTGTGTGTGTGTAAGAGCTGTAGATTTGTCTTAGAACGGCCTGATCTCACCGTCACAGCGCTACAGTCTTCTACATGGTTGCTAGGGTGCTGTGTGTGGTTGCTAGGATGTTATTCTGGTCTGTAGATGTGCCTTTACAACCTGCTGCTCTCAGATCAGGAAGTGATAACATTAGAGGTCAAAGGTCAGGGAGATAATGTCACCCGAGGTCAAAGGTCGGGTCACTGCGTGTGTGTTTAGCATTAGTTTGTGGACACAAGTGACTCTTAATATCCAGTAATATTATCAATCTGACTGAAATGGGAGTTTATTCTGAACTTAATTTGAAGGCTCATGGGATTGATTTGATAGATCGATAGATTTAGTATTTTATTGTGCTTAAACCAGTTTTATTTTAGTATCAATAATGTAGTTTTTGTTAATTCGATATTTTCTGTTTTTATTTTAATTTTAGTAAAATTTTAGTTGTCATTTTTATATATTTTTTAATGTCCATATATATATTAGTACTTCAAGTTAATCTGAACAAAAATGAGAAATGTTGCATTGTCAGCTAGCTTAAATTGAAGTTTTCTTGTATTTTATTTCAGTTGTCATGTATTTGTATTTCTAATGACTGTAATAACCCTGTTTGAGCTGTTCTTCCAGCATCTTCTGTGATGTTGAGATGGAGTGTGGTTTATCCTGACACAGATCAGAGGAACGCTGGGAGTGTTTTTGTGTAAATGGGTTAATTTCTCTGTGATACTGAAGGGCGGAGCGGCTCATCTGGGTATTTTTAGCGGCTGAGATGCGACGGAGGCCTGAAGGGAGACGAGAGACTCATTTAGCCGTCGATTACAGGATCCGCTGGTGTCTGGAGTGAATCTGAGTGAGATACAGACGCTATCAGTTAGTGTAAATATGTTAAAATATGTAATGTTAAATATTTACTTGTTCAATATTTAAAAGAAATGTACAACTCATTTGCACGTTCACTAATGGTCACATTGACACACAGGTAAACAGATAAAATATCATGTTTTTTTAGTAAAAGTTTTGTTTTAATTTTAAAATGATGTATATTACAGGTTGACCGATATATATCGCAAAGCCGATATATCGGCCGATATTGGATATTTTTTGCTGCGCTATATCCAGTTTTCCAGCATGTCACATTCACTTTATGTGCACTAAATGTAAAATTATGGCAACAGTGTTTTTATTTGGGAATATATGATTCCCAGTCAACACAAACTTACCGGATTACTGAGTGTTCTGTTGGTTACAGTGTTTACGTATGTTTTATTCATATTTTAAACAATTTGTTCATTAATTGTAACAGAGTCAAGTTATGGAAACCGGTTTCTACGTAAATATGTATTTTATCTCACAATTCTGACTTTTTGTCTCTCAATTCTGCTGATTCCTAATTGTGACATAAAAATGTGTAATTACCTTTTAAATTTTTATCCCATGGCAGAAACAAGCTTCCATAAAGTATTAATCTTTTTATTTTACTTTTTCTTTATCAAGTTATTTTTTCTCTAATTGATGATAAAATTGCAGATCATTTATTTCAAATTAATTTTAATAAATATTATGTAAAATAAATAGAAATCTAATTGCAGTAATTTAGTTGTTTTAAATAGTCTGATGTAATATATATCAGCTTTATATCAGCCATTGCACACCCTGCTCTATAAGATATCGGCATCAGTTATTAAAAAAAAACATATATATATATATATATATATATACACACACACACACACACACACACACACAAACATAGGACTGTTCAACTTGGCCAAAAATGTGATTGTTTTGTTATATATTGTGATTGCGGTTTCATATAAAACTTCTCATTGCTCATATGATGCGATTTCATTTTTTCCTTTCTCTTTGGAGTGTTACATTTGCGTTGCTTGTAATATATTACCCCCAACACTGGTTGTTGCCGCCACCGCCATGTCGTGAAGGAGCTGTGTGCTTCGTTGTGAAAGCGAAACTACTTTGTTTGGTCTTCCAAAAGAGGATGATATCTGCTTCGTCAT
>NW_015547716.1:406398-410372 GCF_001515605.1 Sinocyclocheilus anshuiensis
TGAAGACGCTGTGTGCTTCGTTGTGAAAGCGAAACTACTTTGTTTGGTCTTCCAAAAGAGGATGATATCTGCTTCGTCATGTCTGGAGCTGATCCATGCTGGTCGCTGAGGAAATACTTTAACTTTGCTGTGGATCGCCGGATCGGCTTTCGCCGCGGACGAAGCGGAGTCCAACCCGGGGTCGTCACATGTGGTGGCCGCAGGCATCACAGTATGGTGAGGGGCATAACATTTCCGTCACACGCTTGAGGAATTCGTCCAATCACAACGCACTGGATAGCTGGCCAATCACAGCACACCTCGCTTTTCAGAACGATGAGCTTTGTAAAAATCGACATGTTTCAGAAAGGCGGGGCATAGAGGAGAAACAATAATGTACATTATGTGGAAAATAATGTTTTTTGAACCTTAAACCGCATAAACACATTTCATTACACCAAATACACAAAATAATGTTCTTTTTAGCAACATCATATGACCCCTTTAAGTGTGTTCACACTTTACAAGAACCAACTAACACTATGAGTTACAGTACAAATATTGATGTTTTAAATTCTTGCAAACTCTGACAGAGATAAACAGAAGAGCAGAATCAACTACAGAGAGAGTTGAGATGTAGAGCAGCTGATGAAGACAGTATAGTGTGCTGTGCTTCAGAGGAGTTTGTGTGTGTAAATCATGCTGGGGTTTGATATCTCAGGAGTTTGCTGTATATCTGTCGTCTCAGATCAGCCGCTGACCTCGACCGGTGTGTTTTCCTGCTTCGTGACCTGCGCTGCGTGAAAGAGTCTCTGAGAGGATAAAGATAAGCGTCTAGAGGAGCTTCAGCCTCGGAACGCTAAATTGTTTTGAGATCGATGACTTCCTCCCCGATGGCCACGACTCAAGAGCGCCAATGCATTGAAGAGCACAATCCCATTACTGGAGAAAGAGCAGGAAACACTGTCTGAGAGCAGATGAGTCTTCATCAATGTGCATGTCAGATGAGCATAAACGCCTCTCTCTGACCCAGCTTGCTTCCTCTGTTATTTGACCATCAATACTGATCAATAGTCTTAATGATCCACAGAGACTGATGAGACTCAACAATCATGAGAATCAGCTGATGTTCAGGAGCCATTCCTCCACAGCTGCTGCTACTGAGTGTGTGTGTATGTATTCAGTGTTTTAGGGCTCATCTGCATGTTCTCGATGTGAAGACTGTTCAGAACGTAGGCAGTGATCCTGCTTCGGGACAGATTCTGCAGCAGCATTGCATTCATACCACAGCAATCCCAGAAAGCATTGCAATGTGAAAAATAGTTCAATCTACTATAATCTACATCAGTTAGATTTGTTTTAATGTCTATGAAAGAAGTCTTTTCTGCTCACCAGAGATACTCTTATTTAATCAAAAATACAGTAAAAATGGTAAAATATTATTACATAATCAGAAATATTAGATATTTTACTTTTAAAAAACATGAATATAAAGTAGACAGATAATGCACGTAAACAATAGAGAAGATATGTATGTACAAAATACTCTATGCAGATAAAATATGCAAGAGAATGTGAATAAGACAGAAGCAGGATATATTAAATATAATTATAAATATAGTATAAATAGGGTTGGGTATTGCACACATTTATTTATTAAACGGAGTGGAGAATTTGGGTATATTTTAACATCATCATAACAATATGGGTTTTTTGTCTACATCTATGTAGGGCACTTGATGCGATCTTCTGAATATAATGACTGCAGTAATCAGTGCTGCAGGAGATATGATGATCTCAAACACATGCTTGGCTGATCTGGAGTCAGGTTATGGCATTATGTAAAGTGTTAGCGGTGTGTGTTGTTGTTGCTGGTGTGCGTTTTATCAGATCGTCAGATGGACATCTGAATGTCCTCGTGGCTTCAGTCTGAGACGCTGATCTTCATCTCACGCTCAGCTAATCAGACAGAGATCACTGTGCTCAGAGTTTCATCGATTTCTGCTCGTTCTAATGCTGTTCTTCTATTTATCAGTACAGATCACATGCAAATTAAATTTAACTGTAACACGCTAACTTTTAAAGAATGACCTACCATTGACCTGCCTTCTGCTTGATTGATTAATTCACTTTAAATTCTATTTATTTATATTTAAATTCAATTATTTTTCTTTATTCACTTCTGTGTGATTATTATTTGTGCTGAATGTTTTCAGACTCTGAATATATCTCATGTGTATAGTTTGAAGCATGTTTATTTAGTTCCTCCAGTTTCCGCTGTGTTTGGGAAGCTTGTTTATTAGTCAATAATCTGGAGATTAATGAGAGACTGGATGAAGCAGCTGCAGATGTGTGTTTGCTGTGTTTCTGTGGCTCTCGTATGGATTTGCTGTAATAGTTCTGATCATCGGTGGAGTGTTTGTGTCTCGCTGTGTTTGCTGCGGTCATTTCAGGGATTCATCAGAGCGTTTGAGACGTAGGTGTCAGTAGGGCTGCTCGATTATGGCAAAAATCATAATCACGATTCTTTTGGTCAATATTGTAATCACAATTATTGAACGTGATTAGACCTATGAGTGGGCCACATATCCAAATCTATGTATGATTGAATTATTTAAATATAGCGATATATATCAAATATATATTTTCTGTAAATAAGGTTGCTGTGACATCTACATATTAGAACCCAGCAAAATTTCACAATTCTCAACACCACAGCAGAATACCAGGGTAACTCGCTCATATTAGTAAAAACTAAAGTCCTCAAAATTTGAAAATAATTAAACAATCAGTATTACAATAAAAACAAAAAAGCAAAAGACAAATGCAATAGGAAAAAAAGATACAGTAACACTTTACAATACAGTGGCATATATATTGTGGCGGGACAAATGAGGACACAGACCAAAACTGAATTGCAGTGCACACGTGGATGTTTATTGAACATAAAAGAATATCATAAGGTGGGAAGTACTGTGCTCTGGGATTGATGAAGTGCTGAAGGTGCAGAGTAGGTCTGTGGTTTTCCAGTGTTGGAAGAGCAGTGCTGATCGGTCAATCCTCACTTGAATCTGAAGAAGCAGAGACAAAGAGAACACACACTATTAGTAGGGCTGTCACGATTATGACATTTGGCTGACGATTAATTGTCTAAAAAATAGTCACGGTTATTGCGATTAATTGTCTGTTTTATGGCTTTCATTATATAATTGTGATTAATTTAAGGGTTCAGTAAATAATTATGATGTTATCTTTTAATCTTTTTGAGTTATTATTTTGCAGTGTAAGATTATAGAGTATTCCAAATTCTAAGAATTGGCCAATACCGATCCAACACCAGTGCTATTTTTTTTCTACACCACTACAGAATATCAATACTGTGTTTGTGGAACTAATGGTCACTCTTTTAAACCCTTTGTTAAACGCAGTCCACTAAATACTCACTTCCTCATTACAGAGAAAAAATACTTTTGAATAAAAATATATAAGCTATGAAATTAAACTAGCTAACTGTATACATTTAGCAGCAAAAACAATATCTTGGGAAAAAATCTTTGGTGCACATTATACAATTTAAACATGTTTATTCTGTTAACTATTTGTATTCTTACAAAATACATTCATGAATATAAGATAGAAATCATGAGAAAAAGAAAGGCTTCTAATAATCTTTCTGTTTGTGATAATTCCTTCCTTCCTTAAACTTAAAGTATTACAATGTGAATATATCATCTTGGAGAGAGAGTTTTATGCTGACTGTCAGAACTGAATGTGACGTGCTGTTTGAATGCTGAGCGGAGGATGACTGACAGCTGCAGCAGAAGGAAGACACGTTTCTGTAAACCTCAATTCTGTCCCTCACATTAACATATGGAATGACTTCAGATGATATAGCTGGGCTCCAGACTGCAGTAGCCCCTTACTGCAGAACAAAGATCCAGGGGGCGGGGTTGGATCCACATCTAGGGGGTGGAGATGGGTGGGTTTAGGGATCA
>NW_015547716.1:410398-412191 GCF_001515605.1 Sinocyclocheilus anshuiensis
GTGACAAGATCGCGAAGTCGAAAGTGAAAGCATCCGAAGCCCGCGGCTTAACACAGCAAATGAGAAACTCCCATTCACAAAATTCAAATCACAAATAATACTACTGATGATAAAGAACGGGTTGAATGTTAACCACTTTCGTTTCCATAGAACTATAAACTATGATAAAAGTTCATCAGCATGCATTGAATAATCCCATGCTGTAGCTTGAAAAAAAAAATTATAATAAAATATTGTTACCAAATCATGTGCTCGTGCGACCAGCTGAGAAAGTTAGTTGCAAAAGAGGCACCACCGCGTTGGTAACAAACACCGCACCACCACCACCACACTTGTTATCTTTGCTGTTTACCTCACATTACGCTATGGAGGCTCTCTTTTATTTATTATATAATACAGCATGTGGTGTGTGCCATGCCTCAGCCCGTGGCTTAACACGGCAAAAGAAACTCCAGTTCACAAAATTCAAATCACAAGTAATACTACTGATGATAAAGAATGGGTTGAATGTTAACAACTTTCGTTTCCATATAACTATAAACTATGATAAAAGTTCATCAGCATGCATTGAATAATCCCATGCTGTAGCTTGAAAAAAAAAATTATAATAAAATATTGTTACCAAATCATGTGCTCGTGCGACCAGCTGAGAAAGTTAGTTGCAAAAGAGGAACCAGTGGGAAGAATGAGTCTGGAGCCCTGTATAAGCTATACAGTGCATGAAAAGCTAACTGGTGCATACCTGTCAACCCTCCCATTTTTCCCGGGATTCTCCCGTATTTTACCATTATATCCCGCTTTCATCTCGTTTAAATATTTTCCAGTATTTTTAATCTTTCTATAAAAAGTAGAATCCCACTGGGCGTATTTTATATGTTTGCTACATTCACTTCCGGTAAAACTCTCGTAATTTGTATGGGCCAAACCTCATTATATCAATAATCACGAGAACAAATTCCAAGGTTGTCCAGTGGCCAGATCTTGTATGAAACACATCTTTCTCACACGATGGACGCATACAGATTTCAAACCATTTGTCCCCTCAACTCGGCAACCTACAGCCCAGTGATGCTATTGATATCTGCGCAGGGAGTAACGTTACCGCGGGAAGGAAACAATGATCACTGGTAGAAATAGGAGAAGACTCCAGTGAAAAAAAAACTAAATATACATGTAGATGTATATTAACATGTATAATGAGATATAGCTTACACTTCAAAAGGCTATTTAATTGATTAAATATGAGCGCTGCAAGTTTCAAAGTCAGGTGCTGGGATGCTTTGTTTACTGCGGTTACCGGGGAAACGGCTATATTACTGGCAAAAAGCGCCACCTGCTGGCAGAGAATGAATTTGCATTTTTCAATAAGCCCTTCTGGTCTTTAGACCAAAGCAAAAAACGACCCTTATTTTTACGCAGAAAACACGCAGTTGTAAATGTCTTTAAAAAAAAAAATCTGTTGTAACTCATTTTCATGAATGTTTTTGTCTTGTTTTAGATCATTTAAGTCATGTTGAGGCCTAAAGCATCTTGCAGCGCTCTGTAAGTTCATATCTAGTGTACTTATTGAGCATGAAAGCATCAGTCACTGATGATGGTTTACGATGCTTTTGGGAAACACAGCCCTGATGATCATACAGGAGAAACTGTGAATATCATGAAGAACAGGTGCCATTTATTCATGTTTGTTTGGTTTACAGTGATGGCAGCATTTGCTCGTGACCTTTGCCCTGTGTGTGTGTGTGTGTGTGTGTGTGTGTGTGTGTGTGTGTGTGTGTGTGTGTGTGTGTGTG
>NW_015547716.1:413274-420754 GCF_001515605.1 Sinocyclocheilus anshuiensis
GCAGTTTCCTGTGAGGGGTAGGTTTAGGGGTAGGGTTGGTGTAGGGCAATAGAATATACAGTTTGTACAGTATAAAAACCATTACGCCTATGGAGAGTCCCCGTAAACCACAAATACAAGTATGTGTGAGTGTGTGAGTGTGTGTGTGTTACATGTGCGCTCTCTCCTTGACCCTATTTGCTAATGAAATGTCAGGTTGAGCTCTGAAGCTATGAGCTCATTTAACCTCAGGTTTGTAAATGCAGCGATGGCATGGATTGACGGTGCTCTTGTGTAACACTGCTTTCTGAGAAACATGCAGGAGTATTGATCTGAAGACAAACACCCGCAGGACGCGTCGTCTGTTTTCTGTCTTCTGCACGTTCTGAATGTGGCTTTTATTCACCAAGCATGAAATGAAAGTCTCATCATGCTCCCAGAATTCCCAGAATGTTGTGAGTATGTGGACAGAGGCATCATTCATGCTCACATGACACTGTGTTTCATGTCTAATCTAGTTGTGTTTTGATGTGTAATTTTGACAGTGTGTAGCTGATATTTACCTCGAACAGTCGTGGCTGATGTGTGTTGATCCAGTCTTCTGTCTGTCTGTGACCCAGATCTGCTGCTCTCTGAAATACACTGAACACAATACAGCTGCTAAACGCCTGAGACACAGACAAACGCTCAGGAACTAGGACACGCTGCTGGTTTAGTCAGGAATAACCAGTTAGACTCCATTAACCTTCTATATCTGTCACATGCACTAAGACTGAGGTCAGTAAGATTTTAGTTTCTTAAAGAATCTCTTCTGCTCATCAAAGCTGTATTTTATAAATCAAAAATACAGTAAAAACAGTTAAATATCATTATAGTTTATATACTGGAAACTGTAATGTATTTCTGTGATGCGCAGCTGTATTTTCAGCATCATTACTGCAGTCTTAGTGTCACAAGATCTTCAGAAATCATTCAGATATTTCTTCTTTATATTTTTGTGTAAGCCATGATAAACTAGCATTCAAAAGAAAAAAAAAATAATAATAATAACACTTTTATTCCTTAAGGATGTATTAAATTGATCAAAAGTGACAGTAGAGACATAATTATAATAATTATAAATAAAAAGGACAACATTTATAATGTTCCAAAAGATTTCTATTTCAAATAAATGCTGTTCTTCTGATCTTTCTGTTCATCTGTGAATCCTGAAAACAAAATGCATCACAGTTTCCACAGAAATATTGTGCAGCACGACTGTTTTCAACATTGATAATAATCAGAAATGTTTCTTGAGCAGCAAATCAGCATATTAGAATGATTTCTGAAGATCATGTGACACTGAAGACTGGAGTAATGATGCTGAAAATACAGCTGCGCATCACAGAAATACATTACAGTTTAACAGATATTCACACAGAAAACAGCTGTTTTACACTGTGATAATATTATACTATTTTTGATGCTGTATATTTGTTCAAATAAATGCAGCCTCAGTGAGCAGAACATACTTTTTCAAGAACAATAAAAATTTTAATTATTCCAATCATTTAGTAGTGTTTATAATGCATACATGTAATGTAGGGAAATGTTTGTTCTTAGTCCCTAATTTCACAATGCAGCAACAAACAGAACCAACAATGAATTAAAGACATGCACACATATGATAGAATACAGAACATAATAAATATAACAAACCAAGAATATCAGTAAAATACAAAGTAAATATACAAAACTATGCATTGCGGTGTGAAGCCTGACGGGTTCAGGATGAGGATTCAGGAGATTCACTTTGACCATTTAATGTTGAACATGTTTTGATATCTTCGAGCTGTTTAATATTTATGTTTCTTCTGCTCCATTTGACACGAGTGCCTTCATTTACTTCATTACGTTCATGCATTTGACAGACGCTTTTATCCACAGAGATTCACATTAAAGCTGTACATGTTATCAGTTCATGCCTTCCCTGGGATTGGAACCCATGACCTTGTGGTTGCGAGCTGCAGTTTTACCCATCATGCATGTGGTGCTGGGGTTCAGAGGGGTGTGTTGTGAGCAGGGCTTCATTAGCTCAGTCTCAGAGTTAATCTGATCTCCGCTGATCCACGAGTGCCTTCATTTACTTCATTACGTTCATGCATTTGACAGATGCTTTTATCCACAGAGATTCAGATTAAAGCTGTACATGTTATCAGTTCATGCCTTCCCTGGGATTGGAACCCATGACCTTGTGGTTGCCGCTGCAGTTTTACCCATCATGCATGTGGTGCTGGGGTTCAGAGGGGTGTGTTGTGAGCAGGGCTTCATTAGCTCAGTCTCAGAGTTAATCTGATCTCCGCTGATCTCAGATATGAGACAGCTGGCAGCGGTTGTGCTTTTAGAGAGGACATAAGTGATTCTGAGGCCTCATGGGATGCCAGACATGACACCAAACCTACCGCGGTAATACTGTGTTTACTGAACATGAGTGCCGTGTGAATATGGCCATCACACAGGAGCATGATGTTTATAGATGGAGAGTTTGGGTGCTTCATGATCAAAATATAGAATGATATAAAATCCATGAAGTATATTTGTATTATAGCTATGTATATTTTTGAAAAAACTGTACTTGCAGTTAATATAATATTAATGAAATAAAAGGCCACTTAAGTGACTAAGAGAGACATGTTTCTATAGTACTTTTAAAAGTGCACTTTGTAGTAATATCAAATTAAAAGTTTTAATTTAAAGCACATTTTAAATCATGATGTTTTAATCATTTTTCGTCTTGTTTTAAAGAAGTTCACTGATGCACTGAATAACAAACTAAAGCACATTTAATTGATTATCATTTAACTGTAGTGTGTTATTTGATTTTACATTTCAAATTAATAATTTATTAAATATGCTGAACTGAAGCTTCATCGTTACAAATTCCCACCTGCTTCAACTTGAAAACCTTTAGTTTTTAAGTATAATCAAATTGCCTGTACAAGTCATTTCAACTTAAGTTATATTAAACTGTCTTTAAAAAACGAGTTGAATCTTGTATAATAAAAAAAAAAAAAGTTAAAGTTATGGAAAACATGTTTCCATGATTAATTTGTCATATCATTTACAGTGTATATTTAAATACAGACAGACAGAATTTAATAGAAATGGCATTTAAGTCAAGTTTATCATAAATACATTCAGTACTTTAACCATATTTCAGAGACAATAGAATTAATTATGAAATTGCATATAAAGATGCACTGCTTAAGTGGGTCAAAAGCTTAAATCCAATTAGTTGAACTTTAGAGTCTTTTTAATCAAAACCACTCTAAAGTTTTATATTAAACAGATTGCATTTAATATAAATTTAAACTATATTTAATTTATTTAATTAGCAATAACATTCAATTAAGTGTCTGAAAACACTACATTCAATCCACACTTAATTATGTTAATTAAAAGCACATTATTTCTGTAATAAGCATGCTTTTACTAAAAGTCTGCTGTTTTTCACAAGGCTGAATCTGTGAGTCTGCAGCTCTGTGTTCGTCCTTCAGGAGGTCATGTGACCCCTCAGACGGCCAATTACATTACAGCACACTTTCAGTGCAGCAGCATCAATGATATGAACACAAAGTAAATCGATATTAAGTATGAAGTATATGATGTGCTGTAATGTACAGACTCAGCAGCGCAGGTGTGATCGTCTGAATCAGCAGTGTAGTAACATCTGCTCGTGACCCCGTGACCCCGGTGTGTACAGTAGCGTCTGTTTGTGTCCGTCACAATCACGTCTGTCTGAGAGCATCATCAATGCATCTGTTGTGTGACGGTGGAGATGTCATCGTCTGGACTCGTGCGGTGTGTGTGTGTGTGAGACATCATATATTCACACGCGTATCCCTCAGCTCAGCGTTTCTCACTGAAGAACTGGTTCCTGGAGGACCGTGTCTCTGCCGTTCAATGCTGTTATTATTCCAGCTGAAATTAGTTGGTTGTTCAGCTGAATTTGAACACAAAGCACTTTAACACGCCGAGTCAACACGCTAACAACACGCTCCAGCACTGAAGGTCAGACCCGATCTGCTGCGAGAAGAAACCACAAACATCAACTACGTGATTAATGATGTTTCCACTAAAACTAATTAATACTTTTATTTATCAAGTACATATTTATAATGTTACAAAAGATTTCTGTTTTTTTTTAATGCTGTTCTTTTGAAATTTCTATTCATCTGTGAATCCTGAAAACAAAATGCATCACAGTTTCCACAAAAATATTGTGCAGCACAACTGTTTTCAACATTGATGATAATCAGAAATGTTTCTTGAGCAGCAAATCAGCATATTAGAATGATTTCTGGAGATCATGTGACACTGAAGACTGGAGTAATGATGCTGAAAATACAGCTGCGCATCACAGAAATACATTACAGTTTAACACATATTCACATAGAAAACAGCTATCTTGAACTGTAACATTTTTTCACATTTTTACTGTTTTTACTGTATTTTTAATCAAATAAATGCAGCCTTAGTGAGCAGAAGAGACTCTTTCAAAAACATTAAAAATTTTACCAACCCCCAAACTTTAATTTGAACAGTAGTGTACGTGTCATTTTAAAGGAAAGTTCGCTCAAAAATTATTAATAATTTATTATTTATTTACCCTCATGTTGCACAAACCTGCATGACTTTTTTTTTCTCCTGTGAAAAGCAAAAAAGATTCAGTGAAGGTCAATGGGGTCCAGTGTTGTTTAGTGTGTGTGTGCGTGTGTGTGCGCGTGTGTGTGTTCTTGTTTATGCTGCATTGTGGATTTGTGCCAAATGTCCCCACAAGGATAGTAAAACCTGAAATTGTGGGGACCGGTCCCCATGAGGGAAAAAAAATGATTAAAAATAGTAAATGATGTTTATCTGAAAGTGTAAGAATGCAAACAGGTTTTCTGTAAGGGGTAGGTTTAGTTAGGGGATAGAAAATATCATTTGGTCAGTATAAAAGTAATAGAAGCCTATGGAAAGTCCCCACAATTCACAGAAACAAACGTGTGTGTGTGTGTGTTTTCCTCATTCTTCTCTAATGGAATGATCACATGACTCCAGCAGGAAGCAGAAATAATCAGCTGTAATGTGGAAAGATGTGATGATTCCAGATGAAGAGCGGAAAGAACCTGAGCGAATTATCCTGATGGACGTGTGTTTGTGCAGCGGTGCCTTATGACATCATTTACTGATATTACACTACAACATCAGCTAAACACAGTGTACCGCGGTATTCTCTGAGGAGCCGTGTAAACACCACAGCTTCATGTTTCAGTAAATGGATTCTGGCTCTGATTGGTGAGCGCTCGATGTGTTCATAACACTGAGTGTGAGAGCGGAGTGAGACGTGATGGAGATCTACAGGAGACACACTTGTCTTCATTTGAGATCTTAAAGAGACTCGTGTGACTCTCTGCTCTTCTACTTTATCATTTTCATTCATTCAGCTCGTGTGTGTGTGTGTGTGTGTGTGTGTCACTGTGAGGAGATTTGAATATTAAATAGCTGATTATCATGGTCATGTGACTGTGTGTCTGTCGTCTGCTGCTGAAATGGGCCGTGAAACACAGTTGTGTGTGTGTGTGTGTGTGTGTGTGTGTGTGTGTGTGTGTGTGAGCGTGTGAGCGTGCTCGATTAAGTGGTTAAGATCTCAGTTTGAGCTCGTGGAGCTTTGTCTATCTCACATGAGAAGCGTTGCTAAGAGACCAATCACATCCCGCCTGTGTGTGTGTGAGTGTGTGTGTGTCATAATCCAGCTGCTGTGTGTCGTCTCGCTGTCACACTCATCACCAAGGAGATGGTTTTTACTTGTGTCACTGGTAACCGCCTGATGTTGATGCTGACAGCACAAAAGCTTGGAATAGTTGAGATTTGTTTTAATGTTTCTGGAAGAATATTTTTTGCTCACCAGAGCTGCATTTATTTAATCAAAAATATCACAAAAAATTGTGAAATATTATTGTGAATTAAAATAGGCCTATCTGTTTTCTGTGTGAATATCTGTTAAACTGTAATTGATTGCTGTTATGCGCAGCTGAATTTTCAGCATCATTACTGCAGTCTTCAGTGTCACATGATCTTCAGAAATCATTCTAATATGCTGATTTGCTGCTCAAGAAACATTTCTGATTATTCAGTGTTGTTTAGAGTGTGTGTGCGTGTGTGTGCGCGTGTGTGCGCGTGTGTGTGTTCTTGTTTATGCTGCATTGTGGATTTGTGCCAAATGTCCCCACAAGGATAGTAAAACCTGAAATTGTGGGGACCGGTCCCCATGAGGGAAAAAAAATGATTAAAAATAGTAAATGATGTTTATCTGAAAGTGTAAGAATGCAAACAGGTTTTCTGTAAGGGGTAGGTTTAGTTAGGGGATAGAAAATATCATTTGGTCAGTATAAAAGTAATAGAAGCCTATGGAAAGTCCCCACAATTCACAGAAACAAACGTGTGTGTGTGTGTGTTTTCCTCATTCTTCTCTAATGGAATGATCACATGACTCCAGCAGGAAGCAGAAATAATCAGCTGTAATGTGGAAAGATGTGATGATTCCAGATGAAGAGCGGAAAGAACCTGAGCGAATTATCCTGATGGACGTGTGTTTGTGCAGCGGTGCCTTATGACATCATTTACTGATATTACACTACAACATCAGCTAAACACAGTGTACCGCGGTATTCTCTGAGGAGCCGTGTAAACACCACAGCTTCATGTTTCAGTAAATGGATTCTGGCTCTGATTGGTGAGCGCTCGATGTGTTCATAACACTGAGTGTGAGAGCGGAGTGAGACGTGATGGAGATCTACAGGAGACACACTTGTCTTCATTTGAGATCTTAAAGAGACTCGTGTGACTCTCTGCTCTTCTACTTTATCATTTTCATTCATTCAGCTCGTGTGTGTGTGTGTGTGTGAGGAGATTTGAATATTAAATAGCTGATTATCATGGTCATGTGACTGTGTGTCTGTCGTCTGCTGCTGAAATGGGCCGTGAAACACAGTTGTGTGTGTGTGTGTGTGTGTGTGTGTGTGTGTGTGTGTGTGTGAGCGTGTGAGCGTGCTCGATTAAGTGGTTAAGATCTCAGTTTGAGCTCGTGGAGCTTTGTCTATCTCACATGAGAAGCGTTGCTAAGAGACCAATCACATCCCGCCTGTGTGTGTGTGAGTGTGTGTGTGTCATAATCCAGCTGCTGTGTGTCGTCTCGCTGTCACACTCATCACCAAGGAGATGGTTTTTACTTGTGTCACTGGTAACCGCCTGATGTTGATGCTGACAGCACAAAAGCTTGGAATAGTTGAGATTTGTTTTAATGTTTCTGGAAGAATATTTTTTGCTCACCAGAGCTGCATTTATTTAATCAAAAATATCACAAAAAATTGTGAAATATTATTGTGAATTAAAATAGGCCTATCTGTTTTCTGTGTGAATATCTGTTAAACTGTAATTGATTGCTGTTATGCGCAGCTGAATTTTCAGCATCATTACT
>NW_015547716.1:420764-424105 GCF_001515605.1 Sinocyclocheilus anshuiensis
CGTCATACATTTTACACATTTATTCAAGTTAATGTGTCTGTGATGAATAAAAGTATTAATTTCTTTATTTTTTTAAATCTTACTTCCGCCAAACTTTTGTAGTTTCCACAAAAATGTTAAAGACATGAATAAATCTTAATTCTGCCTTTTGAGCAGTAGTGTACAGTATATAGTTTACTGATGTAAATGATGATGTTGTTTTAGGTTCTGTGGGCTTGATGAAGGAATTGTATCTCTGTATGACCGTGTGTTTGTGTGACTGTGTTCCTCAGCAGCTCCTGATGTCTGAAGATCTCCTGTAATTGATGATCGCCGCGGCCGTCCAGCCCAGAGCCATGAGCCACACTTCCTGCTGCGTTCTGCTGAGCATCTCGCTCGCGCTCGCCTGCCACTGTGAGTATCAGTGACCCACATCAGACTATCAGTCCTTCAGCCCATCAGCCCTTCAGTCCATCAGCCCTTCAGTGCGTCAGGCCATCAGCCCTTCAGCCCATCAGCCCTTCAGTCCATCAGTCCTTCAGCCCGTCAGTCCATCAGTCCTTCAGCCCGTCAGTCCATCAGCCCGCCAGCCCATCAACCCTTCAGTCCATCAGCCCATCAGTCCGTCAGCCCTTCAGCCCATCAGTCTATCAGCCCTTCAGTCCATCAGCCCGTCAGTCCATCAGTCCTTCAGCCCTTCAGTCTATCAGTCCTCCCAATATTTTTGTGGAAAACGTCATACATTTTACACATTTATTCAAGTTAATGTGTCTGTGATGAATAAAAGTATTAATTTCTTTATTTTTTTAAATCTTACTTCCGCCAAACTTTTGTAGTTTCCACAAAAATGTTAAAGACATGAATAAATCTTAATTCTGCCTTTTGAGCAGTAGTGTACAGTATATAGTTTACTGATGTAAATGATGATGTTGTTTTAGGTTCTGTGGGCTTGATGAAGGAATTGTATCTCTGTATGACCGTGTGTTTGTGTGACTGTGTTCCTCAGCAGCTCCTGATGTCTGAAGATCTCCTGTAATTGATGATCGCCGCGGCCGTCCAGCCCAGAGCCATGAGCCACACTTCCTGCTGCGTTCTGCTGAGCATCTCGCTCGCGCTCGCCTGCCACTGTGAGTATCAGTGACCCACATCAGACTATCAGTCCTTCAGCCCATCAGCCCTTCAGTCCATCAGCCCTTCAGTGCGTCAGGCCATCAGCCCTTCAGCCCATCAGCCCTTCAGTCCATCAGTCCTTCAGCCCGTCAGTCCATCAGTCCTTCAGCCCGTCAGTCCATCAGTCCTTCAGCCCGTCAGTCCATCAGTCCTTCAGCCCGTCAGTCCATCAGTCCTTCAGCCCGTCAGTCCATCAGTCCTTCAGCCCGTCAGTCCATCAGTCCTTCAGCCCGTCAGTCCATCAGTCCTTCAGCCCGTCAGTCCATCAGCCCGCCAGCCCATCAACCCTTCAGTCCATCAGCCCATCAGTCCGTCAGCCCTTCAGCCCATCAGTCTATCAGCCCTTCAGTCCATCAGCCCGTCAGTCTATCAGTCCTTCAGCCCATCATTCCTTCAGTCCATCAGCCCGTCAGTCCTTCAGTCCATCAGCCCATTAGTCCTTCAGCCCATCAGCCCTTCAGCCCATCAGCCCATCAATCGTTCAGCCCATTAGTCCATCAACCCATCAGTCCATCAATCCTTCAGTCCTTCAGCCCACCAGCCCATTAGTCCGTCAGCCCTTCAGCCCATCAGTTTATCAATCCATCAGCCCATCAGTCCATCAGTCTGTCACATAAATGCATTTACAAAGTCAGTGCATAATTGTTAAAAATTCTGATTTACAATTATTTATTTGGTGTATTTTACATTTATTTTTATTTGTTTTTCATTTGATTCCCTACTATTTCAGTTTAAATAATCTGTTACAAATTTCAGTTTTTTAAGTTCAATATAGAGATATTTCCAAAGTCATTGCATAACCATGTTAAATAATAATTTTAATTGATTTACAATATTTTTTATTTAAGTTTTTTTATAAATTGTTTTTCAGAATTAGATTCAGAATTATATATAAAAAAACAATCAAATCCACTGTAAAAATGTCTTATTTCAAAAATTTATTTTTTAATTCAATAACTGCACAGTATTTCCAATGCAAAATCATGTTTAATAACATTGTTGAAATGGTTTTTAAAAATGTAAAAGTTCAGTAAATGCATGTTTCCAAAGTTACAACATAGTCATTTTAAATAATCATGATCTCAGTATTGACCATAATACTAATATTTTTGTGATAATCCAGCATAATATCTCTAATCTGAACACTTCAGTCACTCTTAGACTAAAAATATCTGCATGTCATTCTTCATACAGAAAAATGCTCAAACTCATTTAATGTTTTTGCAGTGATGTTCTCATTCCACTCATACTGTAAAATCAATCAGGCAGAAATAGAGATGTATTCGGTCATTCTTGGATGTTATAATGAATCAGGACTCAGAAGCTCATCAAGCATCTACAGATGATGTGTTTTCTGTGCTTTTCTTTCAGTTTGGTCAGTGTGTGCTGATTTCCCAGCAGTCTTTGGAGGTGAGTCTCAACTGTTTGTTTACAATGTGATTCAATGATGTTTATTTCAGTTAATCTCATCCCAATATATGAAACCATGTTGTGCTTTAAGTTTGGACAAATGTTCAGATGGAAGCCTGGTTAGTTCACGCTGAGACATTACAACAGTACGAGCTGCTGAAGGACTGTCTTCATACACAATTACATAATAATCATACACAGATTTATGTATTAACCGAAAACAAGTAGGCTGAAGCCTTTTTACGAGGGCCTTGTGAAATCTGTTTTATTTTTTCCCGAATTCCATTTTTTTTCTTCTTGATTTTTTGCCCCCTTTTAATTTTTCTGGATTCCATTTTAATGGTTTAATTAGTTTATAATAATCAAAAAGCATTTCTAATGACTTGAATTCATAAAACTTTAACAATTTAATCACTTATTATTATTATTATTATTTTTTTTTTTTACAATAAAAGGCACATATGAAATGTTTTATTTTTTGAGAATTCCTGCGTTGTCCATTTTCATTTGTCTGGATTTTACCTTATTTTACATAATAAGCATTGCATAGTATTTGTCTCTAAATTTAATTTATACAAAAAGATACAAAAACAAAACAGTTACTTGAGACCTTTATACACAACTGTAAATGGCAGAGTTCATAAACGAATGCAGTTGTTTGAAGTATTTGATGTACAGATGATTGATTCAGAGTGGTGTATTTGTTCTTCGCCTCCAGTGAAGTGTGTGTGTGTGTGTGTGTGTGTGTGTGTGTGTGTGTGTGTGTGTGTGTGAGAGAGAGA